>NW_017264937.1:6038-198818 GCF_001329695.1 Rhodotorula graminis WP1
TAATTAAAACTAATTACACTTTGTTTAGTCTCCCATACCAAGGGCGAGCCTTCGCCCGTTTCCCCTTAGCCGCCCACGTCCGTAACTGGAGCGCCGCGGGCCTCAGAGTGAGTTTACCATCGAGGAAACGTGTGTGGGTGAACCGGGCGCCCTCGCGCGCTAGCGGAGGATGACAAAAACATACCTGCCCCCCTCGCGGCGAGGGAGAGAGAGAGAGAGAGAGAGAGAGAGAGAGAGAGAGAGAGAGAGAGAGAGAGAGAGAGAGAGAGAGAGAGAGAGAAAGGGACGCACCACCTTGGTCCCGTCGTTCCTGACATCGCCGAGGAGCTCGCTGTAGTGCCGCGTGTCCATGACGAGCTGACGGACGTACTCGTGCGCGAGGGCGACCTGCTCGTCGCCCCTAGGCGCAGGAAGGTCGGCGTTGAGGCACACGAGGTACAGGTACTGGAGGGCCTCGACGGCGTCCGACTGGGCGAACAGGCGCGTGTAGCGATGCAGGAGGCGAGCGAACGAGAGCGACGGGGTATCCGTGTTGCCGTCGACGACTGCGAGGCGGATACGGGAGCGAGGGAAGGGAGGAGAGGTGAGTCTGGGTCGGCCTGAGCGACGAGGAATGCGGAACAGGCGACGTACGCAGCTCGACCTCGGCGGTCTTGGACCGTGGCGGCACACGCAGCAGGCCGTAGTACGCGAGCGCGATGGCGAAGTGGACGGCGTCGGCCTGGTAGTGCGAGTGCTGCTGGAGGAACGCGATGGCCTGCAAGGAGGGGAGGGAGAGTTAGAGACGGGCTCTGAACAAGATAGGGAGGGGACGGCGAGATCGGGACGCACGCGCTCGAACTGGCCACTGAGAAGGAGGACCTGGAAGTACAGGAGCGGCCTCGAGCCCTTCGGGACAAAGTGCGCCTCGCCAAACTTGCGCAGGACGGCGGCGAGGTCGCGCAGGCCGTACTTCTCGTGCGGCGCCTCGCCCTGGCCCTCGGTCTCGCGCACGAGCGACAACTGGAACCAGAGCCAGTCCTCGGTCGTCTGCGTGACGCCGGGCACGTTGCGCCGCGAGATCTCGACGCGGCCGACGAGCTTGTACAGGGCATGCTTGTAGGGGTCGCTCGTGTCGGTCAGGTACCGGATGCGCTGGTTGTACTCGGCGAGGAACCGGTCGCGAAGGAGCTTGGGCAGGCGGCGGTCCGGGGCGTCGAGCCACGCCTTGAAGTACGGGACGAAGCTCTTCTCGAGCTTCTGGATCGCCTGCTCGTTCTCGGTCGCGAACGCGAGCGCCTCCTTGGCGTGACCCGAGCGCAGGAGGTAGTAGATGCGGGCCCACACCGGCGTGTTGTTGGCGATCTGTGGCGGCGGACGACGACGAGGGTGAGCGTCACGAAGGGCGAACGGGACGAGGGCGGACGAGCAGGGACGCACCTCGAGAACCGAGTTGGCCCACTTGCCGTTCTTCTGGTACTTGACGTTGAGGAACGCGCGGATCTTGTTCTGGATCGACGGGACGCCCCCGAGCGACGCCTCGGCCGGGCGCGAAGCGAGCGTCTTCTCGACGTAGGCGAGGAACCTGTGGCGGGAGATGCTCGACGGCATCAGTACGACGGCCATGCGGGTGTCGTCTTGCAGGCTGGGGGCTGGACCGAGGTAGAGAGAGAGAGAGAGAGAGAGAGAGAGAGCCGGACGCACTGCTCCTCGAGGTAACCCTTTGCGCCGTCGCCGATCATCCTCCTCAGCTCGACCACGCCCTGCTGCTCTTGGTCCTCGGCGAGGTACGCTTGGGCGTACTGGCGCTCCTGGAGAGCGGTGCGCTGGAACTCGCCGTTGAGGACGTCGCGCTCTTGGACAAGGTGCGACAGGAGGCGCCACGTCTCGGTCGTCTGGGTCGCGCGCTGTAGAGTGACCGGGTGTCAGTGACCAAGAACGAGAGCGCAAGGGACGAGGGGCAGAGGGACCGAGGACGCACCGAGTCGCCCGAGGAAGAGCCGACGCTCGCCTCGCCGAGCGCCGACACGAGGCCAAACGCGAAGCCCTCCTTGCGGAACTCGTTGAGGCGCCGGATGACACGGTCGTAGCGCAGCATCTTGGAGTGCATCTGGAGGGAGCCAGAGGCGGAAGGAAGAGGTGGTGCGGGTGCCTGTCGGGGTGAAAGAGCGTCAAGTCGTGGAACGGCAAGAGGCAGAGAGAAAAGGGAGCGAGGACGCACCGAACGCTCAAAGCCGCTCTGGCCGCCCTGACGCCTCGACGCCTCGTTGCTCGGCCCGGCCTGGGCCTGGTGCCGGCCGAGCTCGTCGAACATCTTCTCCTTCTGGCGCTCCCACTCGCGGCGCATCTTGGTGTCGAGGTTGCGGTAAAAGTCGGCGGTCGTGGCGCGGCGGCCCTCCTCGATGGCCGAGATGATGGCCTGCTCGTGCGTGTGGCGGACATAGCCCTGCACAGACGGGCAAGGGGTGAGCTGCGCTGCCCGGCGCGAGGAGAAGGAGAAGGACGAGCGACGCACCTCGACGTCGGTGTCCGAGAGGGGCACGAGAGGCTCGAAGGTGCCAGCGAGGTTGACCGTGTTGATGTTGCTCGACAGCTGGTCGGCGTTGACGCCGCCCGAGGCGAGCAGGTAGGCGCTGCAGGGAGGGGGAGGGGGGGGGGGGGACAAAGGTGTGAGCGCGGGATCTGACGGACTAGGCTCGCCCTCTGTGGGTCCTCCGACAGTTGACGGGACTGCTGCATCCGCCCGCGGGCCCCCTGCGCGAGCGGAACTCCTTCATCGCCTGGAGCGAGACCTCGCTCCCCCGCGCTCGAGAGACTGAGAGAGTGAGACGAGGACGCACGCGTTGCCCGTGTGGCCGGCCTCCTTGAGGCTCCTGCCGGCGATACGCCTGCTCTGGGCCTCGATCTGGTCGAGGCCGAGCTGGATGGTGGGGAGGTCGACGGCGGCGAGCGAGGTCGACGTCTGGAGCTGGCGCGAGCGCTCGAGGAGCGCAGCGAGCGAGTCGGCCATGGTACTCTGGAGTGTGCCGAGAGTCTGGCTAGGCAGTCACTCTGTCGCGAGAGGCTGGTGCCGAGGTGAGGAGGGAGCTCTCGCTGTTGCTCCTCTCGTCGTCGTCCAACTCGCTCACCTTGTCCTCAGCGACCACCACGCCCCCTAGCGTGACCGCTCTCGCATGTGCTACTTCGACGAGTGCTCGCTGAGTCCAGCCCGACTCCCGCCGAACCTCTCCGCGAGATCTCTTCGCCTCGCTCTCCTCCTCGCCTGCTCGCTTTTCGACTCTCCGAGTCTCGCTCGCCGTGCTCTCAGGTTTGGCTCGCCGTGCTCAAGCGGTACACATATGGCACTGCAACGCAAAGCTGTACAGCCTCGGCCTCGCGGGACCTGCCCGCCTCCTGTCACCCCGTCAAGGCGACGCTCACTGGACCATCTCGTCCTCGTCGAGCAGCGCGGCGAGCCTGCGCTCGAGCAGGTACGGCGACGTCGCGTCGACGTGCGGGAAGTCGCTGCGGCGCTTGTTGCCGCCAGTCCCTGCTGCAGCCGGGCGGCCGAGGTGCTTTATCAGTCGAGGCCAGAGGGGAGGGGGCGGATGAAGAGAAACCGTGGGACGCACCGCCGCCCTGCTGCTGCTGCTGTTGCTGCTGCTGCTGCTGGCCGCCGCTCGAGGCCGAGCCCGCGTTGCCGACACCCTGCTGCTGCTGCTGGCCCGCGCCGTTACCGCCGTTCTGCGCGCCGGCGTTGAGCCCGAGCGCAGTCGCGACGGCGTTCGGGTCGTTCGAGGCGACCTGCAGACGAGGAGAACGAGGGGGAGGAGAGAGGTAGAGAGAGGGTCAGTCAAGATCCTGGGCCGGGCTCGAAAAGAGGGGAACGGGCGGCGCACAAAGTAGACGGCGTCGTCGAGCGAGCCATGCTGCGCGACCCCGACGAGTGCCGGCTGGTGGTTCGACGCCGAATTGATGCTGCTGTGGCTCGGGCGCATGCGCGTATGTCAGTACGTGGCAAGAGAGGGAAGGGGAGACGGGCAGGCCGAGACGAGCAACTAACCTCATCTGCGTGCGGCGACGACGGCGAGCAAGAGTCAGCGTCTGAGAGCTCGACGCCCACGGGTGAAACTGTGCAGGGGTCGGGGCGAGACGGCGGTGGCGGCGGGGAGAGGCAAGGGTGCGAGAAGGAAGAGGAACGTCCGGGGCGCACCTTGTAGACGCCCTCGGGGAGCCCGCCCTTGACGGCTGCGCTCAGGACGCCGTTGACCGCCGGGTCGTTGAGGCCCTTGAAGAAGGCGAACTTGGTCGGGTCGGTGACGGCCGTCGACGTGAGCGAGTCGATCTGCTCGACGACGACGTGCGAGTGACCTGCGCGAAGAGACGGCGCCGTGAGCGACACGTCGACGGCAGACACGCACGCCTTAGAGTGGAAGAGACTGGCCGATGATGATGCCCTGGCCGTTGGTCGCTGCGGAGCTGTGGGAAAGGCGCAAGGGGAAGGAGGTTGAGAAGGTCGAACGGTGCGTCGACGAGGAGGGTGCGAGAGAGGTCGAGGACGCACCCGAGAAGTAGTCTGCGTTCACCAGAGTCTCGTAAGAGGAGTGCTCGTTAGGAGAAAGGGCGAAGAAAAGGACGCACTCTGCTGAGCGTTGACCTGTGAGACGAGGCGAGGCGAGGCGAGGGGCGGGTGCGAGATTGTCAGTATCACTTCTCTCATTGCCGGCCCGACAGAGAAAGAGAGAGGACGCACAAAGTTGCCCGTCTGAAGCTGTATGGGGAGGAAGCGAGGGCAGGGGAAAGTCGAGGTCAGAGAGTGCGCTCGAGCCTCTCCTCCCAAACGCCCGTCTCAACGTCTCGCTCGTCACGCCGACGATGAGAGAGAAGCATGGACGCACGTTGTTGATCGCCATCGTGATCGTGAAGTCCTGGTTGGGCGGAATGACCTGCGAGGAAGAGGAAAAGGAAGAGGGTGCGAGGAAGGTCAGGTTGATCGACTCGACGAGGGTGACGGAGACGAGGGCGAGACGGGACGCACGTCGAGGTTCTTCGGGTTGGTGAACTTGCACGACGGCGCCTTGTTCTGAGCAGCAATGACGCCCATCGGGACGGCGTTGCACGACCCGCCGATGACCCTGTGTCGCGAGGCTCGAGCAGAGTCAGTTCACGGTCGCCTCGTCTGGGCGAGAGAACTCGTGCAGAACGGGGGAGGAGAGAGAGAGGGAGGTGCAGGAGACAGGCAAGGAGGAGCAAGACGCACTGCTGGCCGTTGGTGAGCGGCTGCGGGTGGGAAGGACGAGCGCCGAGGAGAGTCAGGACTTGGGACGACTCGTGACGTCTCGTGCAGCTTCTGAGAAGGGGAAAGAGGACGCACGAGGTCGGTGCGGAGCAGGCAGCTGTTGATGAAGTTGTTGACGCTCGTCGCCGAGGCGACTTGACCTGCTCAAGGGGGATCGGGCGCACGAGGTCAGTCCGCGCTCCCTTGTCTCCCTCGATAGACGTGAAGAAAGGGACGCACCAGCAGTAGGGACAGCCTGGCCGTCGTTGACGAGGCCCTTGGCGACCTGGCTCGGGTCGATGAACAGGTTCTTTTGCGGGTCGCCCGTGTCGACGACGACGGCGGGCAGGCCCGAGGTCGAGTTGACGTTCTGCTGGCCCGTGCCCTGCTGGTCGTTGGTACCTGCGAGAGGAGGAAGCGGGGTGGGTCAGTCAGATGCTCGCCACCTGGCGCGTGCCGAAAACCGCTCGACGCCGAGACGGCGCCGGGTAGGCAGGGAAGACGAGAGGGAGAGCAGCCCGACGCACCCTGGCCCTGCCCGTTCGTGTTGCCCGGGTTGAGCTGGCCGTCGGTCTTCTTGGGCGCCTCGCCGACGCCCTGCAGGAACGGGTTGCCCCTCCCGCCGCCGCGGAACCGGCCGCCGCGGTTGCGCTGGCGGGCGACGAGATCGTGCGCTGCGAGGGTATGTGTGCCGGGTCAGGTTCGGACCGTCGACAGGGAGAGAGTCAGGGCGACGGACCGTCGTGGCTGTGGGCGAGGGTCGAACGCTTGAGGGCGTGAGGCGACGTCGAGTCGGTGTTGGCGGAGACGAGCGCAAAGGCGAGCAGGGCGAGGCCGCCGGCGGCCGCGAGCTTGCTCGAGAGGTGGAACATCTTGATGTGGTCGCCGAGAGACGAGGGCGAGGCGAGGTCGAGGGGACGAGACGGGGAGAGGGTGCGAGCGAGGGAAGTTGGGGAGGGAGCGAGGGCGGGCTGGCGGTGATGCAGAGGGCGACCTGCGACCTTGCGAGAGGCGAAAAAGCAAAGTGGCGTGCCGGAGGATCAACCTCGAGGCGGCGAGCGAGGGAAAAGTGGTGGGAAGGAAGGAAAGAGGCGAACGAGCCGTTGGCCTGTCCTCGACCTTCCCGCCCGCTCGCTCAGGCCGCTCTCGGCTCGTGTGCGCCCTTTGCGCTCGCTACGTTCGGCGTGCTCTCTCGAGAGAAGCAGGGGCTCGTTCTGGTGAGCTTTGGCGAGCTCTCGGTGCCGCCAAAGAGCGGTCGAGTGGCGCTCAGGCCGGCTCTCCTACGAACCGCTCTCTCGGACACGACGGTGGCGCTCGACGCCGGCGCATGGACATGGGGAAGAGGCGTCTAGTTCCATCTGCTGCTCTGACAAACTGTACAAGGTGCGGCGACACGTCCGGCGCGCGAACGAGCCTGACGGGGAGGACGCGATAAAGACAGGGTGGTCCAGTCAAGGCCGACGCGGCGCTGCGAGGGTCGGGAACCGGGACGCGGCGCATGTAGTGTGGGCGGGAAAGACGAAGTGAGAGACTCGACGGGGCGAGCGCCGGCGGGCGAGGGAGAGAGGGAGGGCGGGTAGGCTCGAGGTCGACGAGCGGGTCGACGACTCGGGACGGGGTCGGTGTATGCTGCCAGGGTATCTGAGTGTCTATGCGTCGGGCGAGGGCGAGAGGGGAAGGTGACGAGGGGTGGCCGCGAGGAGATGGTGAGAGGAGAAAAGGCGAGGCTCGAGAGCTGCGGGCGCGACAACGACGTAGCGCGAGGTCAGGACGATGCACCCTTGAGGGCTCGTATAGAGGGAACCGATCTCGACGGACCTGTTCTCAGAGCGGCGCCTGCTGCACGTCCGAGCCGGGCTGGACCGCACCCTGCTGCAGCTCCTCGCTCCTCTGGCTCAAGCCCTTGGCCTCCCGCTCGGCCCTCATCTGCAGCTTCTCCAACGGGCTCCTCGGCTCGGCCGTCTCGCGCAGACCGAGGTTGGACGTCCGGACGGCGAGCTGCGGGTGGATGCGCGAGCTCGACGACGCCGCGCCGACGGGCGGCGGGAGGGCCGAGTGGGCGTGCGGCGGGAACGAGCCGACCGAGGCCGACGACAGGTTCGAGTCGCTCGAGTTTGCGCTCGCCTCGGTGCGCAGGTTGGCGTTCGAGGCGCGCTTGGCGCGCTGCGCTGCGCGAGGGACGGACGACGAGCCGCGCGAGGACCCGCCCGACGATGACGCCGACGGCGGGAACGCGTGGTGGTGCGGCTGCCGAGGCTCCTGCGCCTGCGTCGAGCGCGCGCCGTAGCTCGCGTCAAACTCGGGCGCGAGGTGCTCCTGCTCGTCTTGGGCGAACCAGCCCTCGGCGCCGATCCCGTGCGCGGGCCCGCCTCGGCCGATGCCGCTGCTCGGCGCAAAGTCGAGCGTGGTGCGGTCGGTCGCAATGACCGACCCGGGCGGCGGCGCGAGCGGGCTCGGCGGGACGACCTCGATGCGCGAGGCCGGGTTGTGCGGCGCGCCGACGATGCGGTTGCCCGACGGGAAGTCGCGCGCGTTGCTCGCGTGCGGGATCGACGACGAGAAGGTCGAGTTGGTGCGCGAGTTGTGCAGCGTCGATGCGACGGCCGACGACGAGTAGAACGACCGGCGCGGCATGCCCGGTGCGGGCCCGCCGCCGAACGAGGCGCGCGACGACGACGAGGTCGGGAGGCCGCCGAGAGACGCGCGCGAGCCGTTGAACGAGCCCAACAGGTCGTCCTCGCGACTGGGCGGCGTGCCGGGAGAGATCGGCGTGCCCGCGTACGGCGGCGAGGGCGAGATGTCGCTGCCCTTCTCAAACCCGCCCCACGACTCGCCGCCCCAGCTCGCCTGCCGACTGCGGGCCAGCGTACCCATGCCGCTGACCGACCGTCGACCCATGCTGTCGACGCCGCCGGGACCGCCGCCGTTGAAGGCGAGGCTCATCTGGCTCGGGAGCGTCGCGAACGTGCCGCCGATCGGGCTCTTGGCGAGGCCGTACAGGTTCTCGTCGGGCATTGGCGGCTCGTCGTCGACGTGAGAGCGTCGCCAGCTCCGGTTGCGCCAGCGGTACAGCTTGTAGGCGACCCAAGCGACGACAACGGCGGCGACGATGGCGACGAGGACGGCGGCGGCGGTTGGGAACGTGTCGCCGCCATTGTTGGACGACGGTGACGGCTTGGTCGTGGGCTTGCCGTCGAGGCCGATCGAGGGGACGACTTGCGTCGCCGGAGCGATGTTGGGCGCGGGCGTGCCCGAGTCGGTGGGCGAGCCTGCGGGAACGAGATCTAGTCAGTCAGGATGTCCCGTCGCCTCGCGATGTCCCTCTCTGCTCGAGCAATGTGTCTGCTGCGCTCGACGCGCCGACGACGGTCGCGGTGCGCGATGACGAGCGGATGCTGCTCGAGGAGGAGGTCCTCGCCGGCCCGCTCCAGGACGAGCCGGTTCCTCGCCCGACCGACGACAGAGGCCGCACGGGCAGCTGCGAGGCGGCCTCGCCTCGGTGCGCTGCCGGCGGACGGCGTCGGACCCTTGGCCCAGCCTCGCCGAGAGCGCAGGCAAACAACCTCCCGTCCCGACCGTCTGAGCCAACGGGGGAGAGTGCGGGGGAGAGAGGGACGTACTGGACATGCTGGTCGGCGAGCTAGGCGGGCCGGCAGGCGGACAGGCGAGTTGCGGCGACGAGTGATCGACGTTGCGTCGAGGATGGGGAAGGGCGGACGACTCGACGGCGACGGCGGCTTGTTGGCGCTGCTGGGCGGGCGAGGCGGATGCAGGGCAGCCTGCGAGTCGTCTTGTCGAGCTGCTGAACCGCCTTGACCGAGTCGAGTGGGCGAGAGCGAGGGTGCGCTAGGGCGGCCGAGGAGCTGCGAGTGCCGGGCGCAGCTTAGGCGGCTGCTTGACGAGGCTGGGGCGAGGCAGTGGGCGCAGTTGTGCACACGCTGGTCCTCGACTGCAGGGCGCACTCGAGAGAGCAGGGTCGGGGCGAGGTCGACTCTGGCCTGGGCGCACCGCGTCGCCGACACGGACGGCGACCATGCTCTCACGCTCGAATGCTGCCGCCAGTGCTCTCGCTATGGCGGGACTGAGACCACCGCCTCGTGCCGGCATCGTCGCCAGCGTCAGAGGGCGCGGGCGGAAGCGGAACGTGCACGCACGCTCGAGAGACCGTGCGACGACGACGGCGACGACGACGCTCCAGCTCGAGAACGAGGGAACGTCTGGGCAATACAAAACGAGGGAGCAGTACGACATCTAGGGGTATGCGATGCTGAGAGGGTGACAGAGACAGAGATGCGGCGGGTACAAGAGGGGAGAGGGAGGAAGAGAGCTCGACGACGGCGACGACGACGACGACGACGGCGACGACAACGACGGTGACGATTTGCGGACAGGTCGAGCGTCTAAAGGGTCGCAGCAGCAGGGTGCAGGTCCGCGAGCTCGACTTGCTGCCAGATGGTCGCCTCGAGCTGCGGTGGAGCAAGTGCGCCGGCGAGAGGAAGTCAGGACCGGGCGTCCCGAGCGACGCAGACGGGCGAGGGGCGAGGACAGGGGACGCACCTCTTTTGCCCGCACAGGTTTGGCGAGGTAGGTCGACATGCCGGCCTCGAGACAGCGTTCTCGGTCGCCGGCGATGGCCGACGCCGTGAGGGCGATGATGCGCAGGTTGCGCACACGTGGATTGTGCGAGCGGCGGATTCGGGCGGTCGCCTCGTACCCGTCGACGCCGGGCATCTGACCCTGCGGGTGCGGCAGCGAGTCAGTGGGTGCTGCTCGAGAAAGGGGGTGAAGAGGACGCAGTCGACGCACGTCCATGATGACGACCGAGTACTCCTGCCGCTCGACCTGCTCGACGGCCTTCTGGCCATTGTCGACGGCGTCGACGACGAACCGAGCCCGGCGCAGAGTGCGAGTGAGGATCTCGCAGATCAGGTCGTTGTCCTCGGCGAGCAGGATGCGCACGTCCTCGGGCCGCCTCCTCGAGCGGATCTCGACGGTGCTCTCCTCGGTCGGCCGCACAGGCGATTGTGCGCCGCCTGCCGAGCCGTTGGCGCGAGGGTCGGCCGTCAAGTCGGCGAGCGAGGTGGTCGAACCGGGCGGCGCCTTGTTGAATGGGATCGTGATCGTCATGCGCGAGCCCTCGCCCAGCTTCGACGCGAGCTCGATCGTGCCGCCCATCATCTCGACGAGCTGCAGGAGGTCGAGAGGGTGAGCTCGACCTTGAGGGAGAGGGCGGAGAAGCGAGAGGGAGAGAAGGGACGCACGTTCTTGGCGATGGTCAACCCGAGGCCCGAGCCGCCGTACTCGCGCGCTGTACCCGCACTCGCCTGCTTGAACGGCCGGAACAGCGTCGGCAAAACGTCGCTGTCGATGCCGACGCCCGTGTCGGCGACGATGAAGCGAACCATGACCCGCTCCTCGTCCTCGCCGATCTGCTGAACCATGAGCGTGACCTTGCCGTCGCCTGGGGGCCGGGCACGAGTCAGTCACGTGCACGATGCCTGAAGAGAGGGAAGAGGACGCACGCGTAAACTTGATCCTGCAGGCGGCGAGCGGCGAGTCAGTCGGAGGTCCGCCGAGAGAGAGGGGGAGAGAAGAGGGGACGGACGAGTTGCCGATTGCGTTGGCGAGCACCTGTCGCAGTCGCAGGCGGTCACCGAGAAGCACACCCTTGTACGCGATGTCGATCTGCTCGTCGAACTCGAGGCCCTTCTTCTGCGCGATGACGCCGAACAGGCGGGCGTCGGCAAGCGCGTCCGAGAGGGCGAACGGTGCCGCCTCGAGCCGCAGCTCGCCCTGCTCGACCTTGCGCACGTCCAGGACCGCACCGACGAGGTCGAGGAGCAGCTCGCCGCTCCGGACGGCCTTGTCGACGAGCGCGCGTTGGTCCTCGGCGAGACGGTCGCTGTCGGCGAGGAGGAGCCTGCACGAGGAAAGACCGTCAGGGCGTGCTGCTCGTACCCGACGAGACAGAGAGGGCCGCAGACGCACTCGCAGATACCGAGAATGCCGGCGATGGGCGTGCGGATCTCGTGGCTGACGGTCGTGAGGAACTCGGTCTTGAGCCGGCTCGCCTCGCGCGCAGCGAGCTCCGAGGCTGCGAGCTCGCCCGCCTTGACCCGGCTGATCTCGAGGGCCCGCTCGGTACGCACACGCTCAGTGACGTCGGCGCCCACGGCGATGCAGCCCGAGACGGCCTTGGCGTCGGGGTGAGAGGCGGGAATGGAGGGGTCGCCATGGAGCGGGACGAGCTGTGGACGAGGATGCGGCGGTGAGTGAGCGCGCAGGGCCGGGAAACGTGAAAAGGGGACGAGGGACGCACTCGATAGCGGTTGTAGATCGTGTTGCCCTCGGCGTCGAGCATCTCGGTCTGTATCGCCACGACCTCGACCTCCTCGTCCAGGATCTGGCGCACGCCGTCACGCAGCGCCTCGTCGGCGCACACGTCGTGGAAGGGAAGACCGACGAGCTGACGCGGGTCGGTGCAGGAGCTGAAGCTCGGCGCCTTGCCCTCGCAGAAGGTGATCGTCTGCGGGCGACGAGAAGGGTTCAGTGAGGACCGAGGGAGGGAGGGAGAGGGCGCTTGCGCTTGCGCTTGCGCACCAGGTTGACGTCGATCGTGAGGAGAGTGAGCTCTGCAGGTTGAAGCGTGCGCGTCAGGATCGCCGTTCGGCGCAAAGAGAGAGGCGAGGGCGGCAGGACGCACCTGAGCCCGCGAGGACGGCTTTGGTGCGCTCCTTGACGAGGAGGGCGTCGTGCCGAGTCTTGACGAGATCGTCAATGTTGGTGATGTTGCAGTACCACGCCGAGCGCTGTTTCGGGACACAGGAAAAGCGGCGAGATCGTCAGGGCGTGCGCGACGAGCGCGACCGAGGGGAGGGAGAGGGCCAGAGCGACGCACCTGCCCGTCGTCGCCATAATGCGCCCGGCCCTGGCACATGTGCCACCGTAGAATGCCGTCTGCGCCCTTGATGCGGTACTCGAACGAGAAGTCGTCGCCCGACTGCATGGCGCCGAGGTAGACGCCGAACGCGTGCTCGAGGTCGTCGGGATGATACATGGCTGCTCGGCGCTCGTCGAGAGTCAGTCGACGTCCTCGACCTCGAAACTGGAAAGGAGAAAGGAGGAGAGGGACGCACACATCCACTCGTCGAACGTCGGGTTGAACTCGCTCGGCTGGCCGGTGTAGCGGAACCAGGACGCGTTGAGCCACAGGACCTGGCCCGCCGGGTCGGCGATGAAGGCCATTTGCGGCATGGTCTCGATGAGGTTCGAGAGGTTGGCGAGCGTCAAGGGCAGCCTCGCGTCGCGCTCGCGGTGGGCGAGGGCGTCCTGGACCTCCTGCTTCTGCTCGGGCGAGGGCCGGCCGTCGAGCTCACTCGCGCCCTCGACGTCGCTCGCGACGGCGGCTCCTGCACGGTCTCGACTCGCGCCGTCGGCGTCCATCGGGTCCGGGCGCTCGTGCACGGGCGACAGGACGGCGCCCGACGCGTCCTCGTCGTTGATCGGCATGCGGTAGTGGGCGATGCGGCCCGCGCTCGCCTCGACGACACGCGACAGGTTGATGAGCGAGTCGGCGATCGCCGGATCGCGGGTGGGCGGGGCGTCCCTTAGGCCGGAGGGTAGGCGGCCGCGCCTGCGCGACGTGGTCGAAGAGGCGGTCGAGGACGAGTCGTCGAGCTCGAGTGACGACACATCGGGCGTGGCACGAGCACTGCTCGTCGGTGGGGAGGGCGCCTCGGCAATGTTCTTGGTCGCGAACGACATGGCGTTGCGGACGTCGGGCGTGTGCGGGAGGTGGAGGCGGTCCTTGCCCGTGACGAGGCGCCGCTTGCTCTTGGCGCCCGACTCGGACATGTTCTCGGACGACGAGTATGCCCGGTCGAGCGGAGGAGGTACAGGGTCGTGGTCGAGGTGGGACGAGGGTTGCGGAGAGGGCGAGAGGCGCGCAGAGGCGGCGAAGGAAGGGGAAGGGGCGGATCGGTCGCGGGCGCGCGCGGGTCGGAGGAACAGGACGGTGTAGGTGGTGCTCGGCGAGGGCGTCGAGGACGAGCTCGTCGCAAAGGCGCTGTCGGGCGACCGCTTCGCCGGCGACGACGAGGACGAGGTCGACGCCGACACCTTGACGACGGCTCGCTCGACCTGCCGGCTGGCGCCTCGCCCGACGACGTAGTCGAGCTCGAAGCCGTCGCCCCACGGCAGCGCCTTGGACCGCCGTGCGAGGTCGTCGAGCTGCTCGCGCACGAGGTGGTCGGCGTCGCCGAGGCCGGCGAGGAGCTCGCCTGCTGCGACGGCTGGTGGCAGGCCGAACGACGGCTCGAGGCCCAGGAGGCGGTAGGCGGCAGGCGACGCCTTGGTGAGGACGAGCCGAGTCGGGCTCGCTGTTGCTCCTGGTGGTGCCGGCGGCGGCGACGGCCCCGCGGCAAAGTGAACGACGGCGACGTCGAGCGCGGCGCAGTCGAGCAGGTCCATCGGGCGAGTGCGCAAGCTCGCTGCAGCAGAGCGCGACGAGCGTGGTGCGGAAGCGAGGCGTTCAAGATCCTCCCGCCTCCCTCGATTCGATGTGAGCGTCTCGGCTCTCACTCTCCCCCGCACCTCGGCTACCGAGTGCGTGGTGCGAATTACAGTAGGCTCGCCGTCAGCCGCCAGGCTCTCAGTACTTCTGGCGCAATCTGGCTCGTCGATCGTCGACAAGTCGTCGCACTCGCACGGGCCCTCGCTCGCCAAAGCTACGACCGCCGCTCGACCAGCTCTCCCTTGCCCGCCGCACCTGCCGCCGTCGACGACGACGACGCTCCTGCTCCTGCACCGGTCCCGAACCACCGCTTGAACCCCCTTCGCTCGCTCGGGACCGTCCGCAGGGCCTTGGGCACCCGCTCCTCGAGGCGCGCCTTCTCGCGCCGGTCCTCCTCGACCTGGTCCCGCGTCTTCTTGGGCGCCGCCGTCGCCGCACCGCCACGCTCCGAGTGCGACTTGTCGCTGCGGCTCGTGCGCGGTTGCCCGCCGCCGCCGCCGCCGTGGTGGTGGTGGTGGTGGTGGTGGTGGGGGTGCGGCGGCCCGGCGAGAGGGCTGCTCGTCGTGGGCGCAGCCGGCTTGGGCGCGACGCCGACGAACGAGACGCCGCCGTGTCCTTGGCCGAGAACGGGCGCGACGGCGGGCACAGACGCAGTCCCGCCAGCGGCGACCGTCGTCGTCGAGCTGCTCTTGGCCGAGCCGGACCGGGTGGACGTTGGCGAAGCGGCACGAGCGACAGGAGGGGCCACTGCGCCGCCGTCGACGGCGTGGTAGTGCGCACTGCGAGGCGAGGTCGCCTTGGCGGGCACGATGACCGTGTCGAGCTCTTGAGAAGGTCGACGGCGATGCGTCGTTGTCGCGGCCGATGACGACGTGGCGCTCGGCGAGACGCTGCGACGGCCGTGTGCAGCAGATGAAGGCGGCCCGAGTCGGTCGACGGGAGGGATGGCGCGCCAGGAGGGAACGGACGTCGGGGTCGGGGTTGGGGGCGCCGAGGACGAGGGAGAGGTCGAGGCTGCGAGGAAAGCCGAGTCAGTTCACGGCCGACGAGGAGAGGAAGAAGAGAGGCGAAAGCGACGCACCTGCACTACTCTTGCTGATCGTCTCGAACGTGAAGCCCGGCGCGACCGGCACCTCCTTGCGCGCGCCGTTGCCCAACCGCCGCTCGCGCTCGTCGCGCTCGACAAGCTCCTTCTCGGCCTTGAGGCTCTTGCCGTACGCCGCGAGCTGGTCCTTGAGGCTGCGCTGGCTCGTCGCCCTGCTGCCGCTCGAGCCGTTCGAGCCGGCGCGAGACGATGACGCGCCGGCTTCGTGCGCGAGGGCGAGGAGCTCGCGCTCGACGCGTTGAACGCGCGAGCGCGCCTGCGCCTGCGTCTTGGGCTCGTCGTCCTCGGACACAGGTGCGGCGCCGGGTCGAGACAACGAGGGCGGGGCGCGCAGCTCGTACACGGGCGCGAGGTGCCGCCCTTGCGGCGGGCCCATGGGCACGGCCGTCATCGACGCCTCCTTGCCCTTGCCATGGCGGCCCGCCGCGTTGGTGCCGCTGGGCGAGCTCGGCGTTCCGACGCTCGTCGGCGCCGTGCTCGTCGACGGGGCGAAGCTGTAGCTCGAGCGCGCGGCGAGCGAACCGTCGGTCGACGCCGAGTTGCTGCGCGCGCGGTTCTGCGCCGCGGTCGCCTCGAGCGACATCGAGGGCGACGACGAGGAGGATGCGGCGGCAGGGTCGAGGAAGGTGCGGCGGACGTCGACAGAGGGCGGGACCCGCGAACGAGGTGGGCCCGAGCCCGAGCCGGGCGCACCGCCGTCGTCGTGTTCAGTCGAGGACGCCCACTCGCCGACGGCGGCGCCGCTGCCGCTCGACGATGGGCGGGACGACGCCGTGCTCGCCGTGCCGCCGCCGCCGCCGAGGGTCCCGCTCGGGCCGCTCTCCTCGCGCGAGCGGCGGAGCTGGACCTGCAGCTGATGGAAGTGCTGCTGCTGCTGCTGGCTGAGCTGCACCTGCTGGAGGAGCGGCGAGCGCGCACCGGTCGCCGGGCCCGGGTTCGAGGTGGCGCGAGCGCGACGGGGTGAGGTGGGCGAGGTCGGTGCGGGATTGGCGGCGGTGGACGGCGTGGCAGGAGGAGGTGACGGGACAGGCGGCGGCGTGCCCTCGTAGTCGTCGTGAAAGACGCTGCTGTCGGCGTCGAAGCTCGAGTGGCCGTCGCCGAACGAGCTCCTCGAGAGCTGGCTGCTCTGGCGGGGGCGGTAGAACTGGTGCGAGGCGGCGCGAGCGAGGGTGCCGACAGGTGAAGGAGGTTGCTGAGGTGGGACGAGGGGGAGCTGAGGTGCCCGCGTTTGGACCGGCGTCGGCGCGTCGTCCTCGTCGTCCTCGTCCTCGATGGGGTCCATGGCCCGCTCGGCCACGGCCGACGTCGGGCCCTGGTACGAGTCGCGCCGCAGCGGACGATGTACTTCGAGACTGCGACGATGCTCGGCGTACTCGGCGCCGTCGTCCTCCTCGCCCGAACGCTCGCCGTCCTCCTCGCTGAGGACGCTCGCGTCGCTCTGCCGCCTGCTCCCGCCGCCCGCGCCGCCGCGCCCGAACGCCTGCCGCAAGGCTGCGCGAGGATGTGCCGCCTTCTCCCACACGCTCGGGAGGCTCGGGCGCCGAGTCGTGCTGCCGGCGCCGGCGTCCTGGCGGGACCGCTGCCGCGACACGGGCCCGCCGAGCCCGGCCGCGCCGACACCGTTGATGGCGCCGAGCGAGATCTGGCTCGACGACGCCGGCGAGGCCGAGCCGAGGTGCGGGCTGTGGCCGGTGGTCGACGACGCGAGGCTCGCGAGCGAATGCAGGCTCGAGTTGGACGCGAGGCCGAGCGCGTGGAGGGGCGCCGTGTGCGACGCGTGGGCGAGCTTGCTCGCGAGGGCGTCGAACGAGCGCTGGGCGCTCACGCCGCCTTTGCTCGAGCGGCGCGTCATGCTCAGCGACGAGCGGACGCTCGGCGCGCGCCCGCCGCTCGAGCTGCCGCCGCCGCCGCCGCCGCTGCGCGAGCTCGCCTGGCTGCCGGCCTCGTCCGTGTCGTCCATCTGGGCGGCGCGCGTGTGCAGGAGGGCGGCGGCGTCGCGGTGGCCGTTGGCGGCAGCCATCTGGGCCGGCGTCAGGCCGTGCTTCTCGGGCACTCGCGGGTCGGCGCCGTACGACAGGAGGAGGACGAGCACCGACATGTGCCCGTTGGCCGCGGCAAAGTGGAGCGGCGTCGAACCTGCAGGAGGCGGAGAGTCAGTCGCTGAGCTGGACGGACAAGAATGGGGAGCGAGACGAGGGTGAACGGACCTTGCGAGCCGACCGAGACGCCGCTCGACTTGCTGCCCTCGCGCGTGTACCGCCTCGACAGTCTCGGGCTGTTGACGTCGGCGCCGGCCTCGATGAGCATGCGGACAATGGTCTCGTTGCCGGACGAGGCGGCGGCGTGAAGCGGGAGGACGCCATTGAGGACCGAGTTGACGGGTTGGCCGTGCGACAGGGCGTACTGGACGAGGCCTGCATACGAGGTGCGAGTCAGTGGTGGTGCCCGATGGTGTCGATGCTGCCTCGACGGCCGGCCGCACACAGCTGGGTCGGCCCCACCCCGCGCTCTCTCTGCGGGCCGTCGTCGCGACGACGTCCAAGGCCACTGATCGAAGAGAAGGACAGGCAGGACGCACCGAGGTTGCCGTTGGCGGCGGCCGAGTGCAGGCTCAGGTCCTTGTAGTCGGTCGTGATGCCGAGTCGGGCCTCGTCCCGCGAGCGGGCGGCGCCGAGCGAGAGGGCACGGTGCCGGTGCGGGTGCTTGGCGTGGTCGTGCGCCGAGCTGCCGTGCGAGTGGGACGACATGCAGGTGCGCCGTGGGAGCGGGGCGACCGAGTGGGGGTTGTCGAGCGAGGATCGGCGAGTCCGAGGCGACGAGAGGAGAGGGAGGAGGAGGGACAGTGGTGGGCCCGCGGCTGGACCGGGGGTGCTGGCTCTTGCGCGCTCGCCCGCAGAAGTGCGGTTGGAGGTCACAGACGACTGACTGGCGGAGCGACGAGCCTGTCGAGGTCGAGCGAGGCCGACCGTCACGGCGTCGTCGTTTCGAGCAGCCGAGTGTCGCCCGATCGACCTCGCGCTCGCTCTCTCTGGACTCTGCTGCGGTGCAGTACTGTGCTGTGCAGTGCCTGTGCACCCATGTTCACTCAAGCGGCTCAGGTTGAGCGAGGCGGAGGGCCCCGCGACGACCGCAGCAAGCTCGATCGCGTCGCCGGGCCGAGGGGAGGCGGAGCCGGCTCACGCGTTCACCTCTCTCGAGCGCTCGCCTGCGACGCTCAAGCACCTCACCAAGTCCCGCACGCCACTCGCCGCAACATGTCCTCACGCCGAGCCGGCCCACCCGCTCCCCCATCGTCGTCCGCCTCGGCACCACCTCCTCCTCCTCCTCCTCTCCCCGACCCGACTCGCCAACCGCTCCCTACCGAGATCCTCCTGCTCGTCGTCGACTGGTGCGCCGAGCTCGACGATGACCGCGACCGCGTCATCTTCGGCAACTTGAACCACCGGCTGCGCAACAGCACCCTCGCCGCCCTCGCGCGCACGCACAAGTCGCTCCAGCATGCCGCCGAGCGCGCCCTGTACTCGACCGCCGTCGTCTCGCCCGACTGGGGCCGCGCCGAGCATGTGCCGCCACGCAGCCAGCTGTACTCGCTCGTGCACTGCCCGAGGCTGCGGCCCCTCGTGCGCGAGGTCGTCGTCAAGTTGCAGTCCCGTGCGACCACGACCGAGGCGGCCCAGCTCCTCGCCGTCCTGCCCAACGTCGAGGCCATCTTCTTGTCGACGTCGGCCGCCCTGTACGTCGAGCCGCTTGAGCTCCTCCTGTCGCAACCCTCGGTCCGCATCCGGCGGTGGTCGGTCCAGTCGTGGCGCACCGTCATGGCCTGTACCGCGCGGTACCCGGACGCCCTGTCGGCGCTCAAGCGGCTCGACGTCAGGGAACTGTCGACGGATGACGTCGTGGACCCGGGAGTCTGCGCGAGGCTCGAGACGCTGACCGTCTCGGCGAGGGCGAGTCCCGAGGCGGTCGCAGCGTTCACAGCCCCGTTTCGCGACACGCTTCGTCGCCTCGACCTGCCCATGTGGAGGGAGATCGAGCCGTACGACCTGTCGCCGCTCGTCAAGCTCGAGTACCTGAGCCTCAACCCGGCGCCCTACCTCGAGACGGCCGACCTCGAGACGTCGACGGCCGCAATCGTCGCAACGCTGCGGTCGGCCGCCTCGCTCCCGTCGCTGTCGACGTTCGAGATCATCGGCACCCTCCTGTGGAAGCACCCCCGCGACCCGTCGTGGTCCTCGGCGCGCCCCGCCAAGCCGTACCAGGTCCCGCACTGCGCCAACCTCATCGTCGACGCCATCCCGCCTCAGATCGTCCACCTCACGCTCGACACGTCGGCCCTGTACCCCGAGCACGTCGCCGCGTTCTTCGTCGGCCCGCGCCGTCCGCCGGTGCTGCGCTCGCTCCGCATCGGCCACAACGTCGGGCGCGGCCTGAGCGCCATCCTGCGCAACCGCGAGGGCTGGTACGGCGCGCTTGCCGAGACGCTCGACAAGGCGGGCGTCGACGTGACGACGGTCAACATCGCGCCCGTCGACGACGAGGACGACGAGGACGAGGACGACGACGACGACGTCGAGTGAGGAGCTGCGCGGGCCCGCTCGCCGATGGCGCCGTTCGCTGCCGCCAGACGATGACAAGCGTGCGAGCGGCAAGGAGCCGCTCGCGCGGTTGCCGGACGGAGCGAGGACGAGGCAGCTGGGAGGAGGACGGAGGATGCGCTCGCGCGGTGGCCAACTGAGGGAGCAGTAGCGAATCTATGCCATCGAACGAGTTTCTCTTGAGGCAATGTCCGTGTTGAACAGCATCCTGAGAGGAGTTTGCTTCCAAGAATCGCTCATCAGCTCGAGAGAGATTCTCGAGAAATGGGGCGACGACGAGGCCTTGCAGGCTTGCGCCGGGCTCCCAGCCGCTCTCGAGAGACTATTCGGAGCTGCTGGCACTGTCAAGCGATGCCCTTGAGGGAGAGCGCCACCGTGGTCAGCCGACGTCGCTCGAGGCGACGAGGAGGAGGAGAGGGGCAGCAGCTCTCCTCTCGCTCTCCCCCTCAACGCCGCCAGAGCACCGTACACCAAGCATGTCTGCTCCTCGCACTCTCCTCCGCACCGCCACCCTCGCCGCGCGCACAGCCCGCCCCGTCCTCGCCTCGTCGTCGCGCCTCGCCCCCACCCTCGTCCCCCGCCCGACCACCTCCGCCTCGCTCTCTGCGGTCCGCCTCCTGAGCGTGTCGGCCCCGAGGCAGGACCGCTACAGCCCCGTTGCCAACGACAAGCGCTGGGCCAACGCCGACAAGGTGACGTACGACGAGCTCAAGCCCTTGACCGACAGCCCGTCCGACAAGGTCCTCCTCATCGGTGCGCCCCCCTCTCCCTGTGTACCCAGGCGTCCACTCGGACCGCGAGCTGACCTGTGGCCCCCTCGCGCAGACGTCCGCGAGCCGGCCGAGGTCGCGCTCGGCAACATTCCCTCGTCGGTCAACCTCCCGCTCTCGTCGTTCGAGAAGAGCCTCGCCATGGACGAGGGTGCGTCCCCTCTCGTCGTCATTCGCCCACATGCCGAGATTTGTCCTGTGCCAGCTCTGCATGTGCTAGCCTACGACGGGTAGGATCACTGACTCGCCGTCCTCCCTCTCGCAGGCGACTTTACGCGCGTGCACGGCTTCCACAAGCCGACCAAGAAGCAGCCGATGATCTTCTACTGCAAGGCGGGCGTGCGCGCTCAGACGGCCGTCGACCTCGCCCGCAGCCAGGGCTACAAGCTGTGCGTCCACCTCTCTCTCGTTCCCCGCGGTCGCTCTACCGGCGCTCCCGCTCTCGCAAAGGCAACGTCCTGACCTTCAAGCACTGCGGTCACAGTGCGCGCAACTACGAGGGCTCGTACAACGACTGGGTGCAGCGCGAGGGCGCCAACCAGGACGACTGAGCGCCACCGGCCGTTCAAGGACGGGCCTCTCTCCCTCTCGTGCAGCCCCTCTCGCAACGATCTGCAATGTAGCAGTGCCGACCACGTCGTCATCGAGAGTAGCCGAGAGCTGCGCGAGAGAGAACGAAAGCGGCACAAATTCGAGTTTCAAGCTCCCGGTCGACTTCCCAACCCTCGCTCGGTTTCCTCCGCTTAGAGCTCGTCCCTCTTGCGCCCCTCGGCGGCCTCCTCCTCCCAGACCCACTTGACCTTGTCCCTGCACTTGTCCGCCCACCCGTCCTGCGCCTTCATCTTGGCGATCATGTCGCCCTGGACCGCCTTGCCCGCGCCGGGGCGCGCCTCGCAGCGGCGCACCCAGGCGTCCGTGAGCGGGAAGCCCGCCTCGGCGAGCGAGACGATGCCGAGCGAGTACGGGTGCGCGCGGACCCAGGTGAACGAGGCCTGCGGGCGAGAGGGACGTGCCGCTCGAGAGGGTCAGTCGAGGGACGGGGAGGAGAGGGAGAGAACAAGGAGCGACGCACGACGTCGGCCTGCAGACGAGTCAACCGAGTCAATGTCAATCAGCGTCTCTGCGAGACGCCGAGAGTTGACAAAGAGAGAGAGAGAGTCGGACGCACGTAGCTGAACTTGCCCTTGCCCGGCCCGACGAGGTAGTCCCTCCCACCCTCCTCGCTCAGGCGCTGCTCGTACACGCCGAGGAGACGCTTCGACTCGTTGATGTACCTGCGGGCGGCGTAGACGTCCTTGACCGGCGCGGCGTTGAGAAAGTGGCCGGCTTGGCCGAACCTGCGACGAGAAAGGTTCGAGGGGTTCGAGGACGGGTACAAGGTCAGATCTCGACCTCGCCTCGTCGAGGAAACAGGGAGCGAGACGACGCACATCGGACCCGTACCGCCGTGCTGGAAAAAGACCCAGGACCACTGCGGGAAAGAAGGCGAAGCGGTCAGTCGTCGAGGCTCGCCGAAGGACACGCCGCCGCTCAGGTCGACACGCGACGACGTCGCCGATACGCGAGAGGACGGCCCGACGCACCATCTCGGCTTCGACGGCGTCGTCCTCGAAGTGGAGCTTGTAGTCGACGTCGTACGCCTTGCTGAGGTAAAGCAGGATCGAGCCCGTCTCAAACACGCGCGTGTCGTTCCTCGAGCGGTCGATGATGGAGGGGATGCGCGAGTTAGGGTTGACGCCGTGCGTGAACCAGTCGGCCTTCTGCTCGTCCTTCATGATGTTGACCGGGTGCTCAGTCCACGAGAGGGCGGGCGTGCCGAGGTTGGCGAGCTCTGCGAGGGCGAGGAGTCAGACTGTTTGCGGCCGGCGTAGCTCGAGAGACTTCGTGAGCTCACCCTCGAGGGCGACATTGATCTGCGAGCCACGTCGAGGCGAAGCGAGAGGCGGACGGGAAGGGGAGGAGGGGGAGGAGGGAAGAGTCAGCGCGCTCGCCTCGCCCCGCGCCCAGGTCCGGTAGAGGGACAGTGGGGACGCACCTTGAGGCCGTTCGGGGTCGGCCAGGTGTACAAGTCGATGCCCGACTCGCTGGCGGGCGGGCCAGTCGCGAAGTTGCGGGACTTGGGGTTCGAGGCGGCCATGACGACGGCGGGGGCGAACGAGGTGGTGGTGCTGAGGGTAGTAGCGGCGAGAGCGAACAAGGGCAGGCGAGTGCGTGCAGCGAGGAGCATGCCCTGGCGGCTGAAGTGAGCGAGAGGGGAGGAGGACGGATGTGGGGCACAGCACGTTTCACAGAATGCGCCCCTCGCTCTCTTCCTCTCGTGTGCACCAGGAGGGACAAAGACTGCAACAGAGACTTGATTACATAGAGAGGGGCGCCGTCCCGAGAGAGGGAGGAACGACGCCAACACTGCGCCTCCTCCTCGCGTACGGCTCAACCGAGGCGGAACCCGAGCACGATGCCCGCGACGAACGTCGCCCGCTGCTGCACGTTTGCGCCGACAAAGTCGATGAAGCCGTACCACACCTGGGCGAGGCGGTTGCCGCCCTGGGCTGCCGGCGGGCCCGTGCGCGTCGTGACGAGCTTCTCGTACGACGACGTGAGCGCGTTCCAGTTGATGTTGATGAACGACCGCGACGACAGGTACTGGAGGCCGATAAAGACAAAGCCGAGCGTGAACGCGGCAGCCTGCGGGGACGAGAACCAGGGTCAACGAGGAGGTTCGCAAGGAGCCTCTTGAGAAGGCAAGAAGAGGGAGGGGACGCACACGCAGGCCCTTCTTGACAAACACGCCTGCAAAGAGAGGATATCGGTCAGTGCCGGGCTGACGAACGAAAGAAGGAGAGCTCGTCGACGCACCGACGCAGATGCCGCTGATCGTGCCAAACCCGAGGTCGCGCAGGTTGAGGATGCTCTCGGCCTCCTGCGTCGTCGCCGCCGCGCCGTTGCCGACGGCTGCGGCCGCGTCGGCGAGCGCGTTGGCCGACGGGTCGGCGTACGACCGGTCGCCGGCGCACTCGAGCGGCTTGTTGGCCGACAGGGTCGACAGGGCGAGGCCGCCGAGCGGGAGCGACAGGGCGACGGCGAGACGGTACGAGCGCAGGAACGACGCCGAGTTCTGCGTCGTCGTGCGCGTCGCGGTCGAGCACAGGGAGCGCGCGAACGAGGGCGGCCGGGCGGCGCACGGGGCGCGCGAGGCGGCGGCGTGCCGGGCGAGCTGGGCGAGGGGCGTCGGCCACCGTTGTGCGAACATGGCGGAGATCTAAGCGGCGAGAGCTTGAGGTCTGCGCAGGCGAGGGAGCTCGAGTTCAGTAACCGGCGGAACGTGGACCTGCGGCGGTCGTGCCGGCGGTGCTTCCCCTCGCCGCTGTGGCACGACAGCTCCTCGTCGAGCCGGCAGTACCCCCAAGCGCCGCGTGCAGCGACAGCTCCCGCACCTCGACGACCGCCCGCCGTGCCTCGGCTCCTCCTCATCGGGGGCGAGCGAGCCCGTCACTCCGCAAGCCCGTCTCCCGTACGCCGGCCTGCCGCCGAACCGCGCCAGATAGCCCTGTTCGACGCTGCAGAGCTGCACGCAGCCCGGCCGCCGGGGTGGATCGAGAGAGGAGGTGGTGCAACTCACGACGAGGTGATGACGCGGGTGAAGAGCGGCGAGAGGTCGAGGTTCGGGGCTGCTGGGCGGGTCGGTGGCTCGAGGCGGGGCACGAAGCTGTAGAGGTACCGGCTGGGTGAATGGCAGCGAGGTAGAGAGGGAGCGAGAGCGAGAGGCCGAGGGCCGCCGCCTCGTGCTCCTCCTCGCGCGGCGATCCTGCCCCACCGCGCTAGCCGATGAAGCCGCGCAGGCGGTGCAGCCGCCAGCCTGCTCGCCGAGCTTTCGTCTGCCGCTGCAGTACAATGCAGGGCGGAAAGAACGGCCGCTGGTCGCGAGAGCTCGCCGCACACTCTCGAAACGCTCTGCTCGGAACGGCGACCGTGCGGCGTAATGCAGCCCGCTCGAACTGCGTTGCACGCCCTCTGTCGGCCGGTACAGCTACCCTGCCAGTCAGCTGCCGCCCCCTCGCCGACGCTCGAGCCGCCGCCGCCGCTCGCCCACGTCGCTCGAGCTGCTCGAGGCCGTGTCGCTGCCGCTCGACGCAGCCTGCAGTCGGCGCACCTCGCGCACCTCGTCATCGACAGGCCGACCGTCGCGACGACGCCTCGAGAGAGCGCCCGCTGCGCGGCGGGCGACCGGGCGTGATGGCGGCGTGTCCTGCTCCTCGTCCTCGCTCGTCGCCATACCCGACGAAGACGACAGCAACGACGAGCCCTCGCGGCTCGTCGAGCCGTCCTCGCTCGGCGCGTCCACCTCGCCCTCCCCTCCCGCCGCCGTCGCAGCCCTCGCGCGCGCCGCCCTGACCCACTCCTTCTCCCACGCGCGCTCGTCCCGCCGGCGGCGCCTCATCGCGCGCTCGTACACCTTTTCGCCGCGCCTGACGTTGATGCAGCACATGGTGCACCCGGCAACAAAGACGAGGACGACGATCGAGACGAACAGGATGGCGGCGAGGCGCAGGTACCAGGGGAGGGGGGCGTCGGCGGCGGAGGAGGGCGTCGAGGTCGGTACGGTGGCCGTGCTGGACGTCGCGAGGCGGATGACGAGGCTGGACGAAAGGAAGGAGGCTGCAGGTGGTGCGGCGAGGGGAATGGAGGCGGTGCTGGTCGGCCAGGTAGGGTCTGCGCGCTCGACAGCAAGTCAGGATCTTGCGGCGACGGGCGAGAGGAGGGAAAGGGGGCGCACCCATGCCGAGCACATTGCGCCCTCGCTCACACGCACGACGTGAACAGAAACGGAGAGAGGGAGAAAGACCGAGGCGAAGCGAGGCGCGAGCAGGACGGACCGGACGGTCCGCGGACGCAGCGTGGAGCCCGCGCGGCGCAGCAGCGTCTCGCCTTTTCGGCGTGCGGTTGCGAAGAGCTGAGCAGGGTAAAGGAGGATGCGACGACGAGTGTCCAACACCTGTGAAGCTCGCCCTCGTGACGTTTCGAGGGGGCGAAGCAAATGAGTGCTCGTGGGCCGCCCTTGTCAGGACGGCACTGGCTGCTCTGCGCTCGTGCCTGCGGGCCGTCGCACACGGTCGCCGCGCAGCCTCTCGTGAGAGGCGCGGGCCCAGAAGTGCGAGAGCCCGAGGCTGAGCGCGGGTGGAAAGGTGGAGAGGGGAGGGGGGGGGGAGGGGCTGGGTGTTGGCCGAGCTGACGGGCGAGCTGGCGGGTCGGGCAGGCGCCTTGGGGCAAAGCGATGTTCTGATCGACCTCGTCGGACTCGCGGCTGCGCCGGACGGTGGTCGTTGCCGTGCGCTGAGGGAAAAAGGTGCGGGGACGAGTCTGAATCGAGGGCGGCAGCTGCTGGAGCGCGACGAGCGTGTGTCTGGCGGCAGAGCTGCTGTGAGAGTGCGCGAGCTGTCGCATGCTCGACCAGGGTGGGCGGGAGCAGAGGCGAGTGATGGTGATGAGGTCGAGAGGCGGAGGTGGGCGAGAGGACCAAGTCGACCCGTGCACGTCGCCCGCGCCTCGCTCCTGCAGCGCGTACACCGCGATGCAGCAAGCGCATGGCCTGGTCGAGCGGGAAGTGGCAGACCAGCAACACTGGCGCGAGAGGTGGTCGACGCTCTCCTCCTCGCCCGCACGCTGCTCCCGCTCCGCTCTGCTCGGCTGTGGGACGAGGGCTGAACGGTGCGGACGAGTCACACACACTCCCCGCTTGCTGCGGATCGGGTCCGTCGCAGACTCCGCGGACGGTGGCTCGGTTCGCTCGGTCGCCGCGCGAGCGTCCGTCCCTCGCTCCCTCTCTCCTCCCCGCTGCTCCTCCCTCTCGCTCTTTGTCCTCCTGCTTGACCAGCTCCTGCATCCGCTCAACTCGAAGCGGCCATGGTCACCGTGCCAGATCGGTCAGTCGTCTCGGTCAGCCGCGTCGTGCGTCCCTCGTACTCTCTTCCCCCTCCTCGCGCTCCTGCGCCGGCCTCCGCACAGCTGGCTCACACGTTCGCGACAGTACCAGGACGCCTGCGCAAAGCTCGGCGACGACTGGTTCGAGTACGAGAACCTTCACCTCAACTGGGGTGCGTCCGCCGTCCTCGCCGCTCTCCGTGCCCCTTGTCCTGCAACGTCCTCGAGCTCACCGTTACCTTGGACGGCGCGCAGGCATCCAGGACCACTACGAGGTGACGCGCAAGGTCGGCAGGGGCAAGTACAGCGAGGTGTTCGAGGGCATCGACATCCGCACGAACGACCTCGTCGTCATCAAGGTGCGCCCTTCTCTCCGCGCCCTCGCTCGAGTCGCGGCCCAACGAATGACCTCGGGCTACATGTGCATGATCGCGCGCAGGTCCTCAAGCCGATCAAGAAGAAGAAGGTGAGCCCCGGCACGTCTTCGCCACCTCGAGCCGCCCCTCACCCTTCGCTCTCGCGCAGGTCAAGCGCGAGCTCAAGATGCTTCAGAACCTGCGAGGTGGCGTCAACATCATCGAGCTTCTCGACGTCGTGCGCGACCCGCAGGTGCGCCCTCTCGCCCGAGCCTGCCCGCCGACGACGTCCCCGCTCACACCCCTTCCCCCCTCCTCCCCGCTCGCCACACACGCAGAGCAAGACGCCGGCGCTCGTCTTCGAGCACGTCGACAACCTCGACTCGAAGCTCCTGTACCCGCAGTTCACCGACGGTGACGTGCGCTTCTACGTGTTTGAGCTTCTCAAGGCGCTCGACTTCTGCCACTCGCACGGCATCATTCACCGCGACGTCAAGCCGCTCAACATCCTCATCGACCACAACCAGCGCAAGGTGAGCCCTCGCCAGCCTCCTTGTGTGCGCTCAGGCCGTCGCGTCGACGGCCGGGCGTCCTCGGCAAAAAGGACGCGCGACTCATGCCTGACGCTCCCTGTCGCGCCCACAGCTGCGCCTCATCGACTGGGGCCTCGCCGAGTTTTACCACCCGGGTGTCGAGCTCAACGTGCGCGTCGCGTCGAGGTACTACAAGGCGCCCGAGCTGCTCGTCGACTTTACCTGTGCGTCGTCCCGCTCCCTCTCTTTTTCCTTTCGGGCCTCGGTCAAGTCGGCCTCTGACTGACTCTTCTCTACGCCTTGCGCTACAGACTACGACTACTCGCTCGACAGTGCGTCTGCGCCCATCGGTCTCTCGTTCGAGTCCGCCTTTAATGACTTTGCGCCCTTCTAAGTCTGGTCCCTCGGCGCGACGTTCGGCTCGATGGTGAGCAGCGATCCTTCTCTCTCGGCGAGCAGAGCCTGTCTCCTACATGCTCCCTTTCGTCTTGATCACGTAGCCGCGACTCACACTCTCACGTCGCCCGCAGATCTTCCGTCGCGACCCGCTCTTCCACGGCATGTCGAACGACGACCAGCTCGTCAAGATCGCCAAGGTTCTCGGCACCGACGACCTGTGGAAGTACCTCGACAAGGTCCGTCGCTCCCTCTACGATCACTCTTGAGCCTGCCACGTCCGACTCGACCGCTAGTCGAGCGGACGAGGCTAGGAGCCCTACAGGTCGCTGCGAGTACTGACGAGTGCTCGCGCCATATGCAGTACAACATCGACATCGACGCCGAGCTCGAGGCCGCCGTTGGGGCCCACTCGCGCAAGCCCTGGGGCCGGTTCGTCACAAGCGGTTCGTCCCTTCTTCTCCCTCTCTCTCTCTCCCTTTCCTCGCTTTCCTGCATGTCAAATTCACTCTCGCAGCGGTCTGACCCTCTCGGTGCGTGTCTCACAGACAACTCGAAGTACATGTCGAGCGATGCTCTCGACCTGCTCGACCGCATGCTCCTGTACGACCACGCGCAGCGCGGCACGGCCAAGGAGCTCATGCAGCACCCCTACTTTGCCGGCGTGCGCGCCGCCGAAGACGTCCGTCGTCGCGAGGGGGATCAGGGCGTGGCGGGGCAGGGAGGAGGGGGAACGTCAAACGGGGAGGGAGGAGCGGCGGGAGGAGGCGGGCAGACGGCCGTCTACTTTGCGGGCGAGGACGGCGAGGTTCAGGTGCAGCGTCTCTCGTGAGTGCGTCGTCGCAGGGTGCAGCTTGTCTGTAGGGCCATCGCAGTGCAGGACTCGGTTTACGCGTCTCCCTCGTCGCGCAAGAAGGCCGACGAGAGCAAGGTCGGCTGGCTCTGCGACGATCCGCTCTTTTCTGGCGGTCAGTTGCTCGCGACAGCTCTCTTCCTCTTTGCTGTCAAGCGGACCATCGCTGCCGGGAGAAAGAGAGCCGACCGCAGGAAGCGGTGGTCGACCTTCCCAAACGCACGGACCCGCTCGTGCTCGTCGCTCGAACGGCAGACCTCTCGCTCTCGCAGCTTCTGACTCGGCACTCGGGCTCTGAGGCTGTCGCTCTCGCAGCTCTCTGACGTCCGTCTTGAGCTCCCGTACGAGAGAACAACGGCTCCTTTGCAGCTCAGCCAAAGATGCCGCCAATGTGTTTGATTGCGTCGCCGGCTCCATCTGCGCCACGAACGCATCGAAGGTGAGCAGGACATCCTCGAGAGAGGCCCGAGCCGAAGTAGATGACGAGCGACGCACCTTTGACCGCATTGGCGGCCGTCTCTGCTGCGCCTGCAACGGCTGCAGTCGCCGTCGCTTGCGCCCCGACGACAGCTGCGGGCTAGACAACGTCAGTGACCTGCTCGCGACGGTCGAGGGCGAGGAAAGAGAGAATGCGCACCTTCTGTCGCCGTCTCGAAAGCGCCGACGACCTCTGCGCACGACGACGAAACGAAATTAGTCCACTTGCTGCGACGGCGCGACCGACAACGAGCGACGGGGACGCACTCTCAGTCACCTCGCCGACGACGCTCATGACCTTCTGCGTGAGGTCGACCGCTGCGCGCAACAGACGTCGTCAAATCCCGTACAGATGGGTGCGGCACGAGGCTTGAGCGAGCGAAAGAGGGGACGCACGTGTCGTCACGGTCGGGAAGATCATAAAGTCGTGCGCGTCGTCGTACAGCTCGGTGCCCCATTTCCAGGCGACAAACCCTCCCGCCGCGACAAGGAGGACGAGAAAGACGAGCGTGATCGTCGTCTTGGTCTTCTTCGAGAGGTGCTGCGAGGGTGCATGAGGGCTCGACAGAGTCAGCGGTTCTCTACTTCGAGCTACGCGACGGTAGAGAGGGAGAGGGAGACGCACTGGTTTGCCGCCACCGTCGTCGTCGTCGCTGCCGCTCCCTGACCCGTCGTCCGACCCCCCACGGCGCTTCTTGCCCCGGCTGCGCATGACCCACTGGATGTCGCTCCTCGTCGCACCGACGACACGAGGCGGGTAGCTCGTCGGCACGAGGAGCGGCGCAGGCAAGTCCGAGTCGCTGCTCGACGAGAGGCTCGAGCTGGAGCTTGAGCGGCGGTGCGCGAGCACTGCGGTGCGGCGGCGAGGTGCCGAGGACATGCCGACTGAGCGAGCAGCGCAGCAGGTAGAACGAGAGAAGCAGGAGCTGATCCTGGAGCGAGCAAGGTGCGGACGAGAGCTTGAACCGTGCCGGACGAGCGCTCGAGCCCCTCTCGAGCCTCCCGGTCGCCGTGTCTCGCATTATCCTCGTGCTGCTCCTCGTTGCACGCACAAGCCCGCAGCATCTACCTCCCTCGCTCCTCCTCCTCGTCCTCGACGAGCACGACGACAGCGGCGACCCACCCGTCGGCGCCGGGCATGCACGCGCCGAGCCAGCCGATCTCGGCGTCGAGCGGGACATAGACGCCCTGGATGAGGGCGTGGGCGAGAGGAAGAGGTGCGGGTGTCGGTGTGAAGGACAAGGACGAGGAAGAGGAGGAAGAAGTCGGGGGAGGAGGGAAGAGGAGGGGGAGGAGGGCCGAGAGGGCTTGATGCAGCGTGGTCGGGGTCCCTGTACCGGATCGCGTGCGACCATCAGTGCACGCTCTTGAGGCGGAAAGAGGAGCCCGAGAGGGAGTAGAACGCGAGCGACGCACCGTCCTGCTGCACCGGCTGCACAACGTCCTGCACGACGGGCGCGGCCTCGGGCAGGTACACCCGCAGCGGCACGGTCCTCACCGCGTTGCCGTCTGGCGCTCGACCGTCCGAGCTCGAGGTGGTGAACGAGGAGGGCGTCGGCGAGCGCGAGGCCGAGGTCGACGTGGAGGTCGAGGGGAGCGCCGGGAGCGGAACGAGCTTCGAGGCGACGTTCCAGTACTTGTCAAAGTCGTCTGCGGGCGTTGAGAGGGTGTCAGTCACCGAGTGCTTGTCAGAGAGTCGCGCGAGCGGAGGAAATAGTGGGAGAGGAAGAGAAAGTCGGACGTACTCTGAAGGACGCCCTCCCAGAGGTTGTCCTGCTGCTCCTTGCGCAGGTTGGTGACGCGCTTCGTGTTGCCGTAGCGGACGTAGTCGGCCTCCTGCGAGGGGACGAAGCACATGCGAGTCAATACGTGCTGGAACTCGTCGCACGAAGGCGAAGTGCTAGGAGCGGGTCGCATCGTGAGCGACGATGTGACCCCGCCACGAGAACGACGCTTCGATGGGACGAGAAAGCCGGACGCACCTTGACCATGGCCATGAAGCCTGCCCTCGCGTCCTCGACCCGGTTGCTGACGAGCAGCTGCTCGGCCGGCGGGTCTCTCAAGTGCAGCGTGACCCGCCACGGCGCGCCCGACGTCGCTCCCGCTCCCACACCTCCCTCGAGAAACACCGCCGAACGCGCCGACGAGGGCGTGCGAGGTCGAGGTGCGGCGGCCGAGGGTGGCGCTCGCAGCGTCGCGTGCGACGACGAGTCGCCGAGGGCCGCCGAGGACGAGGGGAACGAGAGGTCGGCTGCTGAGGGGGACGACAGGGGCGCAAAGACCGAGGCGAGCGAGTTGGGCAGGCTCGAGGGGTCGTGTGGCGTGGCGGACAGGGAGGGCGCTCGAGGTCGAGGAGGGAGGAGGGAAGGCTGGTGCGCGACATGGTGGTAGTCGTACAGGAGCCCGATCGGCCAGTGCCTGCGCGACAAGATCCGCTTCAGTCTCTCGTGCAGTGGCCAGAGGTCACTCGGAGCGAGAAGAGCGCCACGTACCACTTGAGCGGCGTGTCGTCGGCGTCGAACCACAGGTCGTCGGTGCGCAAGCTCGCCGCCGAGTTGTCGTCGAGGACGAGGTCGAGAAAGTACTTGCGGACCTGGGCGAGGACGAGCGGCAAGTAGGCGATGCGCGGTGCTTGTAGCTGCGTGGGCAAGCGAGAGAACGTGAGCGCTGTCCGGGAGGAAGAGGGGACGAAGGGAACGAGGCGGGACGCACGTAGTAGGCCTCGACGGCGCGGTCTGCTGCAGGCGGCAGCTCGCCCTGGGCGATGACGACCTCGATCGGGACAGACCCGGCAAAGACGAGCGAGCGGGTGGCGGCCGAGGCGAGCGCGTGTGCGGCCGTGTCAGCGGGCGAGGGCGAGTGGTGCGACGAGGTGCTCGGGGCGAACGATGAAGTCGAGGGCGTTTGCCGCATACAAGCGGATGCTGCCGACGAGCCGGATGGGACGCGCGACACTGTGTGCGGCCGACAGGGGGGCGCGAGAGGGAGCGAGGTGGGGGAGGGGGACAAGGTCGAGGTCAGTGGTCGCCTGGCTGCGGATTGAGACGGACGAAGCACGACGCACTGGTTCTGGTCCTTGTACACCCTGCTCGACGCACTCGGACAGTCCACGCGAGTCGGAGGACGGACGGCGAGGTCTTGCTGATGAGGACGAGTCGGCGAGTGTACCCGGTCGCGACGGGCACTGCTCGTCTCGCTGCTCGGCGTATGGGCGTGATAGAGGTACAGCAGGCAGAAGCAGGTGCCACGGAGAGCTCTGGCGGCGTGAGAGCCGAGTGAGGAGGAGCAACGACGACGACGACGACATGGTCTCGCTCCTCCTCCGCCCTCGCACCAGCTCAGACCAGTCTACGATGAGCGCACAGACGATCCGCAGCAGCTCGACCGCGACCTTGCTCGCCGACCTGCGCAAGCGCCGACTCGAACAGCGCCGCGACTTCCACCTCGTCCTCCTCACCGGACTCGAACTCGAACAGCGAGGACAGCTCAACGGAGGCTCCGACGACCGTGCGTTCCCTCTCACTCGAATCACTCAACCTGGCGTCCCTCACACCCGAGCCCCGCAGAGTGGGAGGCCGCCGAGCAGGTCGCAGTCGCCGCCGTCGAGGGAGGCAACGTCGACCTCGTCCAGGTGCGTACCCTTGCCCTTCCTTCTACTCTCCCTGCACGCAAAGTGACCCTTGCCACCGCCGTGCAGACCCTCGTCCTCCGCCTCGACAAGCACTACCGCGACTCGCAGCCCCACCGCGCCAACTACCTGCACGGCCTCGTCCTCGAGGTTCGCGGCGACCTCGACGGCGCGCGCAACTGCTACGAGCGCAATGTACAGGACGACGAGACCGACGTCGTGCGTCCTACCTTCTCCCTTCTCTCGGTCCCTGCGCCCCTTCCCGCCTCGCTCACCTTGGCGCTCTCCCTCGCCCGCAGCCCTCTCGGAAACGCCTCATTGCGCTCCACCTCTCGTCCCCTCTCGTCACCCTCCCCGATCCCCCAACAAAGGGCTCGCCCTCGGCGTCCGTGCCGGCCTCGGCCCAGCCGTACCTCGCGGCGTCGCTCCACCAGCAAAAGGGCATCTCGGTCCTCGTCCACTACCTCGACATCTACTACACCGACCTCGCCGGCTGGCTCTCGCTCGCGACCGCCTACGCCCAACTCGCCCTGTACGCTCAGGCGCTCGCCGCCCTCGCGCACGCCGTCGTCCTCGCGCCGAGCGACCCGTGGGTCAAGCTCAAGTTTGCCGAGACGGCCTACACCCAGGGCGACGTCGCGCTCGCGTGGAAAGAGTTCTTGCGCGTCGTCGAGATGAGCACTGAGGCGGGCGACAAGGAGCTCAAGGGCGCCGCGAGGAGGGCTGCCATGGGCGCAAAGCTCGTGCGTCTCTCTCTCTTGCGTTCTCGGCGTGTTTCCCGGCTCTGACTCTGTCACTCTCGCCGACACAGTGCCTTCCTCGACTGCGCACGCCCGAGAAGAGCAAGAAGGCGAGCAAGGACGCCGACGCCCTCCTCGCGCCGGCCAAACTCGACGAGATGGACCTCCTCCTGTCCAAGCTCCTCCTCGACGCGTACCACAAGACGGACGGCGCAGTCGGGGCGGGCGTCGTCGAGCGGTGGATCGGTGGCGGGGCCGAGGCGGGACCGCGATGAGGCGGAGCGGAGCGGGCTCGTTGTAGACTCGGGTTCGAGCGGGTCGAGTCGAGGCGCTGTAACTACTCGATGTTTTGCACTTCTTTCGCCCGTCTCGCCATCTTCTACAGCTCGTCGTGCCCCGCCTTGTCCGCCTGTATCTCGTGCCGCTCCTCCCTCTCGTCGTGCAGCACCCCGCCGCTCACAGCCGGCTCCCACTCGCTCCTGCCCCTCTCGCCCTTGCCCCTCGTGAGCATGCCGAGAAACTCCTGCACGAGGTCGGCCGCCGCCATGCCCGTCAACTCGGCGTTGGTGTCGTACGCGGGCGACACCTCGACGAGGTCGAGCCCGACGAGGTGGAGCGACGACAGGCCGCGCAGGATCGCCTTGAGCTCGCGCGTCGTCCAGCCGCCCGACTCGGGGGTGCCAGCTGCAAGGGAGAGCGAGTCGGCTTGTGTGCGCGAGAAGAAAGGCCGAGGCGAAAGTCTCGAGGGCGAGGGGGGGCGTGCGAGAGAGCGCTCGAGGGAGGGGGGCAGGGACGGAAAGGAGGACGCACTCGCAGGCGCCATGCTCGGGTCGATGACATCGATGTCGAGGCTCAAGTCTGCGCATCGTCCACTTTGTCAGTATCGGTCTCTGTACGACGAGGCGGAGGAGGAGGAATCGCGACGCACAGACCGGCGCATCGCCCACTCGCTCCTTGATGGCGCGCACGATGCCCGACGGCTTCATCTCGTCGATGTCGTCGGTCGTGAGCAGCTTGAAGCCGACGTCCGAGTCGTGCGTCAAGTCGTCAAAGTCCTGCTCGAGGGAGAGCGAGCGTCAGTCGAGCGCGAGGCGAGGCGAGGAAGGAGCAAGAGGGGGCTCACCGAGAGTCGGGTGCGGATGCCGGCGTGCATCGACGACGTGTTGCTGATCAAACCCTCGGTCGACGCCTTCCAAAAGACGGAGCCGTGCGTCTGGGTGAGGAGGAAAGCTTCAGACTGCGTCTCAAGGAACGAGATGAGGAAGGTGGACGCACGATCTTGCTCTGCTCAGTCCACGCACCGTTGTACAAGTTGCCATTCCAGGTATCTGTGGGTCCTGCATCGTGAGTGAACGCTGCAGAGAGGGCGAGAGAAAGGGGGCGCACCGAGATGAGCGTCGAAATGAAGGACGGCGACCGGGCCGTACACCTTGTGCAGCGCCCGCAAAGCCGGTAGCGCGATTCTGGGGGACGAGGGAGAGTCAGTCTCCGCTGCCGAGCCAGCGAGAAGGTCGACGCACGTGTGGTCGCCGCCGAGAGAGACGATGACCGGGTGCTCCTTGCCGTCGAGCGCGTGGGCCTGGGTGATGCCGTTCTCTGTGGACGAGAGGTAAGCCTCGCGAGTCGCAGATGGAGACCGAAAGGATCAGGGACGCACTCTGGGTGAACTCGGTGGCGACCTGGCGCGACAACAGGGTCGAGTAGGCCGTCTCCATCTGCTCGAGCGCGAGCCCCTGGTCGTACGGGCTCACGGGCACGTCGCCGCAGTCGACGATGTCGGCGCCGGCGAGAAGAGGGTTCATGTTCCACGGGATCGAGTAGGCGCGGTTCGAGGCATGGCGCCGGCTGCCCTGGCGAATCGCGTTCGGGCCGAAGCGGGCGCCGGGTCGGTACGAGACGCTCGTCTGCAGGCGTGAGCTGGTCAGCTTGCCCTTCCGAGAGTCCCTCCCTCCCTCTGATGACCAAGTGAGCACGACGGGACGTACGTCGAAGGGCAAGCCGAGGATGGCGATGTCGAACGGGGTCGAGGTGGGGTCGAGGCACCGGCTGTGCGGCAGGTGGGCGAACGTGACGATGCCCGAGAAGCTGAGGTCCATCGCGCTGCCATACTTGGCCTCTGTGGGTCCGTGCAGGCCCTCGCAGAGTCAGTAAGGGCTTCATCGCGCGCTTCGAGGTGGGGACGAGGAGACGCACCCCAGAGCTCTGACGCCGCCGTGGGAGAGTGCGCCGAGGCGATAGCGGCTAGCGATGCCGAGAAGGAGAGCAGTGCGAGCCTGAGCATGGCCGCTCGAGTGGTGTGGGCCGAGGGAGAGAGAGCGGGAGAATCGCCCCGACGGAGCCGACGGCGGCTCAGCTCGCCAGTCGTCAAGCGGTAATCGTACAGGGCAAGCGCAAGCCGCTGAATCTTTTCTCGACGCTCTGCAGAGGTGGCGCTAGAGCGCGCTTCGCCTGAGCGCGAGAGAGACGAGGCGCAGAGACTCGCTCGCCGGCTTTCGAACGAAGTCGCCCTCGACCGTCGCACACAGTCGCTCGGGCGTGGCTTTACAAGGACGAACAGATCTACACAGAGGAAAATCGAGAAAGAGAGAGCGAAAGGCGAAGCTTCACGCCTCGCCCGCCTTGTCCTGCAGGTGCGCCGACGCCGGGCCCTTGTACTTGTGGCGCACCTCGACGTACCAGCCGATCGTGCCGACCAGCACGGCCACGGCCAAGATTGCGCTCGTATAGTTCATCGACGACGAGGTGACCGGGTTAAAGTTGGGCACTGGCAACAGACCAAAGGGTCAGTTCGGGCACGGTCCCACTCGTGCACACCCGCCGCCAGTTGCTCGACGAGAGCCCGACAGCGACGCCGCCGCCGTGTCTGTCGAGCCTGAAGAAGCCGTCGAGCACGGCCTCATCCGTCGCTGAGCGAAAGAGAGGACTCACGACAGAAGAGGACGCAGATGAAGACGACGTAGAAGAGGGAGACGGCGTTGCAGACCTTGGCGACGCGGTCCGGCAGGCGCCAGTAGGCGATAGGCAAGAGGTCGCGACCACGGAAGAGAAGGAGGGCGATCGGGATGAAGTACGAGATGAGGCTGCGGAAACGAGCGAGGGGTCAGAGCGCCGCTCGCTTTGCGAAGACAGGCCGCTTCGAGGGACAGGACTCACTAGCCTTCCGACGTGAGCTGGAAGATGGCGAAGAAGATGGTGTTGGACCCGAGGTAGATGAGGAGGAGGCACGCCGGGATCGTGACCTGGAGGAGGAGCGCGTTGACGGGGACGTCGAGGCGCTTGTTGATGCGCTTGAACGCCCTCGAGCCGGGGAAGCCGTCGTCGCGCGCCATCGACCATACCGCGCGAGAGGACGCCATGACGATGCCGATGCAGGCGAACGTGAGGATGAGGAGGTTGATGGCGAACGCCGCCGTCGCGCCACGCAAGCCGAACGCGTCCTGCGGGTTGCCGAGCTCGTCAGGCTTCGTCGTACAGTACGCGACCAAGAAGAGAGAGGGAGCGCACCTGGAAGATCTTCAGTACGGGGACCGGCGCCGCCGTGACGGCCGAGATGTCCTGGATGCAGAACAGGAGGGCGAGGATCCAGCACAATCCGACGACGCCGACGAGAGCGGTCCCGGCGAGGACGGCGATAGGCGCGAGACCTGTGCGCGACGAGGCCGAGTCAGAAATGTGAGGAAGAGAATTTGAGAAGGTCGAGGAGGAGCTGGGGGGGAAGGGGTTGAGAAGGCCGACAGGGACGTACGAGCTGCGTCATGCGCCTCCTCGCACAGGTGCGCGCTCGCCTCGATGCCGCAGAACGTGAAGCCGGCCTGGATGAGGCCGAGGAGGAACACAAAGCCTTTGTTGCTCCACCCGGTCTCGTTGACGAAACCCTCGGTCGTAAAGACGAACGACGGCGACTGCTTGGCCGGGGCGCAAATGGCGAGGGCGACGACGGTAGCGATGACCGAGCTGATGTTGATGATCGCGAACGCCTTGGTCATCTGGTCGAGAACGCGCACGATGAAGAGCTGCAGGAGAAACAGGGCGAGGAAGGTCGGTGCGCGTCGGGACGAGGACGGTTAAAAGAGGACGTACGTTGATGACAAAGAAGAGGACGAGGCCTGCGATGCCGGTGAGGACGAGGTGGTACGCTTCTGCGACGTAGTCGGGCCGGTAGGCGGTGACGATGGCGAGGACGCCGTCGGCGAGGATGTAGGCTCCTGCGGCGATGAGGGCCCACCCGCCCTGCTCGAGCGTGTCAGTGACGCTCATTGCGGCGACAGGGAGACAGGAACGCACAGCGATGTTCATGTACGCCGTCCAGTACGAGAGGAACGGCGCCCACCGAGGCGGCGCGAGCTGGAACGCCCAGAGCGCTTGACCTGCGGCGTGCGGCCACGCCGAGCACATCTCGGCGAGAGACGCTGCGACGCAGAGAATGAGGACGCCGACGATCACCCAGCCGTACAGGAGGGCGGTCGCGCCGCCGGAAATGAGGGACGTCGAGAGAGAACCGCAAATCGCGGCGGTCGGCGCGACGTTGGCGAGGGTGAGGGCTGCGGGACGCTCCCTCGAGTCAATCCTCGTGCACTGTGAGCCTGAAAGGAAAGGCGAGGGGACGCACCGAGGAGAGCGCCGAGCCCCATCGAGACGCGAAGCTCCTGGCGGTGGCCCGTGAGCTCCTCCATCGTGCCCGCCACGCCGCCCACGGCGAGCACCTTGGCCCGCACGACAGGCTCCTTGCCCGAGTCGGCGCGAAACATGGACGGCGAGCGAGACTTGGTCGTCTTGAGGGACGGCGACGAGGTCGACATGGTGCGAGGTCGCAGGCGGACGCAGTTGGGTCGCCGAGCGAGGGGCAGGTCTTGCGAACCGAGGAAGGAGGAGCGAGAGATACTGCACCCAGCAGCTGGGCGCAGACGGGGCGACGAGCCAGCGTCGGCGGCTGCGCGCTATCGCGGCGGCAAAAGGCGAGCGTGTGGGGAAAGGGCGTCTGCCCGACGGCCGTGGAGGCGGTCGAGCGGCTCCGGTGCGAGCAGCCACAAAGCTCCGCTCGCCGCAGATGCGAGGTGGGCGTCGAGGAGAGGGGAAGAGAGGAGAGCGGCGCCCAACCTGCGTCCGCCCGTCAACTTCGAATTCGAAGCTGCTCGCGCGGAGAAGCCGGTTCGGTGACGAGCAGCCGCCTGGTCTCGCAGTTCCTCGTTCGACTCAGAGGCAGAGAGAGTGTATTCTGCAGCAGCTAGCAAGGCATCTACGCAAAGTTGAGCTCCCAGCCCCACTCGGCCAGGATCGAGTCGTGGTCGACAAAGACCCGGCCGTCGAGCGAGCGCCGCCACGCCTCGTCGAGGAGCGTCCGGCTGCGCTTCGTGTTGCCGAAGTACCCGAGCTGCTCCTGGTGGACGTCGAACATGCGCGTCGAGCGCTCGCGGTCGGTCGAGGCGGCGCGTGGCGAGCGAAGAGGGGTCGAGTTGAGGTGCATCTGCGGGCCCGAGCGCCGTCAGTACGAGGTCCAGATGCGCGGGACGAGCCCGGACACTGAAGGAGAGGAGCAAGGACGCACAAGGAAGAGGGGATAGTGCATCGAGGGCAGGCCCGGGAGCGATTCCTCGACGATGAGCTCCGTCTGCGGGCGTGCGAAAGACGAGGTCAGGACAGGGCGCGCGCATGAGGTCCGGCCGAGGGGAGAGGCGACGCACCAGGTTGAGCATCTTGCGGACGAGGAGCAGGACGGGCAGAGCTCGAGGCGGCTGCTCGAGGATCATCTCGCAGTAGAGGAGGGCGGCCAGGCGAAAGGTCTCGTGGAAGTAGCGGTGCGGCTCGAGGTCGGGTCGTCCTGTCGATGAACAAGGTTAGCGACGGAAGGAGAAAGAGCGAGACACGGTGAGAGGGGACGCACCGAGGAGGAAGCCGTCCATGCGCTCCTTCTCGCGCTCGAGCTCGCTCTTGATCGCGTCGACCCGGCTCAGGAACGCCTCGAGCTCGTCCTCGGCGAGCGCGGCGCCATCTCGACAGCTCGCCTGCCGCTTCTCCTTGGCCAGGTGCGTGATCGCGCCGAGGAGGTGGAAGACGGGCTCGCTGACGCCCATGAGCGTGTCGAGCGCCTCCTCCTCGTCGTCCTCGTCGTCCCGCCGCGCCTGCTCCTCGTCCGCCGCCGTCTCGCCGTCGCCCGATGCGCCCATCGTCGAGCTCGAGGGCTTGACGAGGCTCGCGTAGTCGACGAGGAGACCCTCCCTCGTCGACGACGACGACAGGACGTCGTGGTACAGGAGGTTCTTGAGCAGTTGCCGCGAGAGCGGCGTGCAGCACGCCCGAACGCCGCCGGCGAGCTCGACGACCTTGGCGGCGTCGCGCATGCGCACCCGCCACAGCTCGACGCTGCCGCTGCAGATGGCGGCCTGGACCTGCATGAGGCGCGCCGCGAGCATGGCCTCCCACGGCGGCTCGTCGTTGCCGGAATCGGCGCCGGCGCCGTCGCCGCGAGTTGACGCGTGCGCCTCGAGGGCGGGCAGCGCCTCGTTGAGGCCCGAATCGGCGAGGATGCCGAGCTGCTCGCTCAGGCGCGCCATGACCGGGTTGTCGCCCTCGCTCGACGACGACGGTGCGGCCGAGTCGGACCGCGACGCCGAGGAGGCGGCGGCGAGGTTGGCGGCGCTCCAGGCGCAGATGGCATGGAGGAGGTAAGGGTGCCGCTTGGCGAGGGGGACGAGCGAAAGGAAGAGGTTGGCGGATGCACGAGTCGACGAGGACGAGGTCGTCTTCTGCCCGCTCGTCGGCGATGTACTCGGTCGAGGTCGAGAGCGAGATGCTGAAGATGGCGAGGTGGTCGACGGCGAGGGGTTGGTGGAGGAGGAGGACGCGATCGAGACGAGGCGGGCGAGCGAGGTCGTGTCTGCGCTCGACGAATGTCAGGCGTCCGCTTTGCGAGGCAGAAACGAGAAGCAGACGCACAGTGCGACAGGAGGTAGGACTGCGTGAAGGCAAAGTCGGACGACGCGAGGAGCGACGCCGCCTGGCTGACGAGCGGGAGAGGCTGCTGGCCGACTCGCCGATCTGGCGAACGAGCGAGAGCCTGCTCTCGCCCGCTGTTGGGGACCAGAGGAAGGTCGCCGACGGCGGCGTGCGAGGCGGCGAGCTGGGTCGACGGGTCGGACAGGCTGAACGGGAGGTTGAGCCCGTCGAGCGTCGCGGCGGTCGAGGTCGAGGCGAACGGGTTGACGGACGGCGAGGGCGAGCGGAGGAGAGAGAAGAGGTCGAAGGGTGGGCTTGTCGATGTGCTCTGGGTGGCGAGGTCGAGGGACATGCCGGCGAGGTCGGGCGGAAGAGGGAGGCTCGGCTGGTGGAGGAACGGCTCGGTCGACGTCGGGAAGGATGTCGGCCAAACGAGCGGCCCGTCGGTGACGCTACCGCCCAGAGCGGCGTAGCCCGGGCCGAGCATGCTCGACCATGGCGAGGGTGCGGCATGAGGCGCGGCGGGGAAGGGGAGGGGAAGGGCGAGCGAGGCGGACGGGAGCGGCGTCAAGCCGGGGTCGGCGGGGTCGTAGCCTGTCGGCAGGGAGGATCAGGACGACGGTCTCCAGGCGCAAGAAGCCAGGAAAAAGAGGTCAGGCGCACCCGGGACAGGTTCGACCGCTGGGAGCGGCGTCGCAAAGCCCTCCGACCCCGGCGGCCACAGGAGCACGCCCTCGCTCGTCTGCGGCCAGCCCTCCTGTCCCACCGTCCCACCGTCCTGAAGCCCGTCGGACACGCTGAGCGGGCCTTGGGCACGCCCAGCCGCCGCCTCTCGCTCCCGCTCGCGCTCCTGCGCGCGCTCGATGCGCCTGCGACGCCGTTCGAGCGCGGCCTGCATCTTGTCCTCCCACTCGCACGTCAACACGAGACGCTCGCACGCCCCACAGGTCGGCTTCTCCTCGTCACAGAGCTGTTTCGGAGAGGTCGGGTCAGTTGAGAGATGAGGACCAGGAGGCGCTGGCAGCTCGTGGGAGAGAGGGAAAGCGGATGCGGGGCGCACCTTCTTGCGTTTGCGGCAGGGCAGGCACCCGTTGCGGGTCCGGCGACGCTTGACGCGCGAGCTGGTGCCGTCGCCGGTGTGGTCGGGAGGAGAGGCGGATGGGCCAGCGAGGAGAGGCTGCGCTGGCGACGAAGGGCCGGGCTGGCCGTCGGACAAGGTGATGTCCATCGAGTGCAGGCAAGCAGCTGTGCGGCCGGGTGCGTGGTCAAGAGCGAGAACATCTCGAGCTGCTCTCCCCACTTCGACAACGACCAACGCCGAGCTCGCAGCCGCATTCGTCTTTCTGGTTCTCTCTTTCGCGCGAGTCGCTCTCGCGTTATGCACCGGTCCACGATAGCGCGACCGACCGGCATCTTGTGCGAGGCTCGGGACTCTGTGACGGAAGAACGGCTCGGCGGTGCAAAAAACGAGACCTTGCTCGCGCTACATCGCTCCCACCGTCTGCTCCACGGCACCAGTACCTGCTCCTGCCGTCACCTGACCTGCTGCCACAGCGAAAAAGCCGGCCCGACGAAGTCCCGGTGTCGAAGGGAGGGAAGGAGGAGGGCCGCGGGCAATGCACGCGCCGCACAGCCAAACGACCGGGACTGCGCGCCCTGTATGGCCGTCCAGGTGACCGCGAAGGTTCTGCCGACGTCTCAGACGAGGTAAGGTGCTGTGAGCGAGGCGGCGAGAGGGAGCGGTGAGGGGTCGACGGCGACGACGGCACGGCGGGGGAAGGTGCGAGCGTGCTGGATGGGTAGCGGTGCAGTCGAGAGCACTTTCTGCCGCCCGCACGACTGCCCAGAGTGGGTGCGGCGGTCCAGCTGATGAGAGAGTCAACCTCGAGAGTGGTCGACCAGCTCTCGCTCTCTCGTGCACACTCTGACCGAGTTGCAGGCCACCAGCTCGTCCAGCCGAGCAACGCAGGACTAGCCAGTCCACGCCGGCACTTCACCACGTCGCTCCTGCGCAGCGCCACCTCTCTGCGCCCGCGCTTCCCCTCGTCCTCCTCGCCGTCCCTCCTCCGGCTCTCGCCCGCCTCGAGGCTCGCACCGACACCCGCCGCCATGAGCGCAGCCAAGCCGTCCTCGACTGTCGCCCCGCCGGCCCAGAACACGGCCAAGCGCGACCTCCTCATCGCTCTCGAGCAAAAGGCCCAGCAGCGCTGGCTCGACGACAAGCTCTTTGAGCAGGACTCGCCCTACGCCACGGGCGAGGCTGACGTCCCGACGAGCGACTTTGCCCAGCATGCCGAGGAGCTCCGCAAGACGCACCCCAAGGTCCTCGCGACCATGCCCTACCCGGTACATCTCGCTCTCGCCTTCTCTCGACCGACGCGAGCTTCCTGCACCGCCAGACCTCGACACTGACCTCTCTCGAACCACGCAACAGTACATGAACGGCTCGCTCCACCTCGGACACGGCTTCACCATCTCCAAGATCGAGTTCCTCACCGGCTTCGAGCGCATGCGCGGCAAGCGGGCCCTGTGGCCCTTTGGCTTCCACGCCGTGAGTCTCGCACTCTCTTACTCTCTCTCTCTCGAGCGGGCGAGGGCGCAGGTGGACGGGTCGCCGGCTGCCGCTCAGGGCCGGCCTCAACGCCGCTCACTCGAACTCTCTCTTCGCGCAGACCGGCATGCCCATCAAGGCGGCGTCCGACAAGCTCATCCGCGAGATGGAGATGTTCGGCCAGGACTTTGAGAAGTACGACGCGCCCGCCGAGGCCGACGAGACGGTGCGCTCCCCCTTTTCGCCCTCGGACCCCTTCCCCCGTCGTCGACCCTGACCGGGCCTTTCTCGCGCGCAGGTCGCCGCCACCGAGGAGCCGGGCAATGCGACCGCCGTTGCGACGACCTCGGCGACGACTGGCGCCTCGTCGAGCGACCCGTCCAAGGCCAAGAAGGGCAAGCTCGCCGCCAAGAGCACCGGCCTGCAGTACCAGTTCCAGATCATGGAGTCGATCGGTGCGTCGATGCTCTCTCCCCTGTCGACGCAGAGAGGGAGACACGGTGACTGACGCGGACCCACCCCGTCGTGCGCAGGCGTCCCGCGCGCTGAGATCAAGCAGTTTGCCGACCCGTCGCACTGGCTCAACTACTTCCCGCCGATCGCCCAGAACGACTTGAACGCGCTCGGCTCGCGCATCGACTGGCGCCGCTCGTTCATCACGACGCCGGCCAACCCGTACTACGACGCGTTCGTCCGCTGGCAGATGAACAAGCTTCACGGGCTCGGCTACATCAAGTTCGGCAAGCGGTACACGATCTTCTCGCCCAAGGACGGCCAGCCGTGCATGGACCACGACCGCCAGTCGGGCGAGGGCGTCGGCCCGCAAGAGTACATGGCGATGAAGCTCGAGGTGACGCAGTGGGGCGAGCGGGCCAAGCGCGTCGCCGACGTCGCCCAGGGCAAGAAGGTCTTCTTTGTCGCGGCGACGCTCCGGTCCGAGACCATGTACGGCGTCACCAACCTGTTCGTGTCGCCGACCGTCAAGTACGGCCTGTACCCGTCGAGCTCGACCAAGGGCTCGGACGAGGAGGTGCTCTACCTGTGCACGCCCCGCTCGGCGCGCAACATGGCGTACCAGGGCCTCCTCAAGCACGACGACAAGGTCGAGTGCGCCGGCGAGGTCGACGGCAGCGAGCTGCTCGGCACAAAGGTCCACCCGGCCCTGTCGGCCCACAACGAGGTCTACGTCGTCCCGATGGACACGATCAAGGACAATAAGGTGCGCTCTCTTTCTCTCTCTCTCTGGGTGTGTGTGTCCTCGAGCCCATCCTGACATGCCTCTCGCAACAGGGTACCGCCGTCGTCGTCTGCATGCCGGCCGACTCGCCCGACGACTTCATCATGACCCAGGACCTGCGCAAGAAGCCCGAGTACTACAACATCGAGCCCGAGTGGGTCGCCGCCGAGCTCGTGCCGATCCTCACGACGCCGACGTACGGCGACCGCACGGCCGAGGCGCTCGTCAAGGCGATGAAGATCAACTCGAGCAAGGACACGAAGCAGCTCGCCGAGGCCAAGGAGATCGCGTACAAGGAGGGCTTCTACCAGGGCACCATGATCGTCGGCAAGTACAAGGGCGAGAAGGTCGAGGCCGTCAAGCCCAAGATCCGCGACGACCTGTACTCGCAGAACCTCGCGTTCGCCTACTCGGAGCCCGAGAACCTCGTCATGAGCCGCTCCGGCGACGAGTGCGTCGTCGCGCTGTGCGACCAGTGGTACCTCGACTACGGCGAGGCCGGGTGGCTCAAGAAGGCCGAGCTGTGCGTCGCCGTCGTTCCTCTTCTCCCTCTCTCGTCGTCCGTCACTGACTCTTGCTCCCTCTCTCTCTCCCTCGCCTGCAGCCTCCTGTCGCGCATGAACACGTACCAGGACGAGACGCGTAACGGCTTCGAGAAGACGCTCGGGTGGCTGCGCCAGTGGGCCTGTGCGCGCTCGTACGGCCTCGGGTCCAAGCTCCCGTGGGACCCGCAGTTCCTCGTCGAGTCGCTGTCGGACAGCACGATCTACATGGCGTACTACACCATCTCGCACCTCCTCCACGGCCCGCCGATCGACGGCAGCACGGTCGGCCCGCTCGGCATCACGGCCGAGCAGATGACCGACGAGATGTGGGAGTACATCTTCGCCAACGGCGCGTTCCCGAGCCCGTCGCCGATCAGCCAGGACAAGCTCGACCGCATGAAGGCCGAGTTCTCGTACTTCTACCCGATGGACATCCGGTCGTCGGGCAAGGACCTCATCCCGAACCACCTCACGTTCTGCATCTACGTCCACGCGGCCCTGTTCGGCGAGGAGCACTGGCCCAAGTCGATGCGCGCCAACGGCCACCTCATGCTCAACGGCGAGAAGATGTCCAAGTCGACCGGCAACTCGTTGACGCTCAAGGACGCGCTCGTCAAGTTTGGCGCCGACGCGACCCGGGTCACGCTCGCCGACGCCGGCGACTCGATCGAGGACGCCAACTTTGAGGAGTCGACCGCCAACGCCGCCATCCTGCGCCTGCACACGCTCATCGAGTGGTGCACCGAGGTCGTCGCCAACCAGGGCCAGCTCCGCCGAGGCGCCCGCGACGAGCTCATCTGGGACCGCATCTTCGAGAACGAGATCAACGAGGCGATCGAGCAGGCGTACCGCGCGTACGACCAAAGCCTGTACAAGGACGCGCTCAAGTTCGGCTTCTACCAGCTCCTGTCGGCGCGCGACCTGTACCAGCTCGCGACGGCGAGCGAGGGCGGCATGCACGTCGAGCTCGCCCTGCGCTTCATCCGCGTCCAGGCCCTCCTCCTCACGCCGATCGCGCCGCACGTCGCTGAGCACCTGTGGTCGACCGTCCTCGGCGAGACGGCCTCGTCGGTCCAGACGGCGCGCTTCCCCGAGGTGAGCGCGCCCGTCGACCGCGCGACGACCGACGCCGCCATCTACGTCCGGAGCAAGGTCAAGGACATCCGCGACGCCGAGCTCGCGTTCGCCAAGAAGAAGGCCAAGGGCAAGAACGCGGCCGGCGGGTTCGACCCGAGCAAGCCCAAGGCGTGCAAGGTGTGGGTCGCGCGCACGTTCCCGGCGTGGCAGGAGGACGCCGTCGCCGTCGTGCGCGCGGCGTGGAACGCCGACGAGCAGAAGGTCGACGACGCCAAGGTCAAGCAGCAGCTCGTCGAGCGCGGCCTGATCAAGGACAAGCGCTACATGCCGTTCATCGCCCAGCTCAAGAAGCGCATCGCGCTCGTCGGTGTCGACGACGCCCTGAACCGCACCGTCGCCTTCAACGAGGTCGACACGCTCGCGGCCGCCATGCCCTACATCAAGCGGTCGCTCGGCATGGACGACATCGAGGCGCTGTACGCCGACGACGCCGACAAGGCCGTCGAGGGCGCACCCGGGTACCAGGAGCACATCGTCGCCGCCGCCGAGCCGGGCAACCCGGGCATCGTCCTGTTCAACACGACCGAGTAGAGATGTCGACGAGGGCCCTGTATCTCCCTTCCGCCCCCTTGTCCTGCCCTCGACCCTTTCCTCTTCCTCTCCCTGCAAAACCAGCATGCGTTCAGCCTGTCCTCTCGTGCGCCTCGCCCGAGAACCCTCGAGACGAGCTGTCGAGCCAGAGAGAGCGCTCGCGTCGAGGGGAGAGGCCCTTGCGCTCTCTTTCGCGCCCTCTCTCTCTCGCTCTTTCGCGTGAGAGACGGTCTCTCGGCTCTCGAGGAGGCTGAGCGACCTCTCGCTGCGCTTCAGGGACGTCGTTGGGCCGGCGCTCGGCCCTGCGCCTCGTCTTAAGACTCGTTCCTCGTTCCTCCGTCTCGCGACCGCTCACGGTTCAAACCCTGGCCGCTCGCTGGCCCATCGCCTCGCTCGCTCGACGACGTGACGTCGAGCATGCCAAAGAGTCGAGCCGCGACCGAGGGTGGGCTCGGCAGGGCGAAAGATGACGCGCGGAGGTGCAGAAGAGGAGAGCAGGAAGCGGTTGACCCTCCCTCGACGAGGAGGGGCCCGGTCGGAGAGGTGCTTGAGGTAGGAGAAGCGGTCTCGTGTAGCAAGAAGCGCTCGCGTGCGAGCTGCGCTGAGCTGCAGCGCGGCGAGAAGCCGCGCTCGGCAGCTCGAGCGTCGCAACAGAGTGCGCGCGGGATGCCAGGCAGCGATGTGCGCCAGGATGGGAGTGCACGAGAGCGAGCAGCCGTGCAAGCTCGACAGCAGGTGGCGGGGGGAGCGCAGGCGAGCGAGAGTTGGAGGAAGAGGAGAGGCGAGGAGGAGCTCGACCCCGGCTCCTGCACCACCCGCTCCCCGCTCTGGGTCGAGCTACTGCCAGCCATGAGCTCCCTAGTCCAGAGCACGAGCAGCCACCACCACTCGGACGCGCCCCCGACCTCGTCCCTCTCGCACTCGTCCTCGTCTCGCCCTCATCACCCACCACACGCCTCGGACTCGCACCACAACCAGCAGCAGCCCGACAGCCAGCAGCAGCAACAGCAGCAGCAGACGCCGACTCGCACGCCCCTCGAGCGTGCCAAACTCGTCATCGACGACCGCCTCGCGAGGGACGACTCGACGCACCCGGTCGGCGACTCGCTCACGGGCGCATCCTCGGGCGACTACGTCCTGCCGCCCAACCATGCGTGGCAGCCTGTCACCAAGACCCGCACCGTCCTCCTCCCCGACCGCCTGTTTGAAGAACACGACCGTGAGCTCTGCCTTCCCCGTCCTCCTCCTCGTGCCACCTCGTCGTCCTCCTCCTTCGTTGACTGACGTTTCTCTCCCGCCCTGCAGTCACCCAGTCGCGATGCTCGATGGGTCTTCTCCCCGAGATCGACCGCGCATGGGTCAGCATCGACCACCGCTTGCTCCTGTGGGACTGGGCAGACGGGTACGCTCCTCGCTTCTCTCCTCCCTCACGCGAGCGGCGCGCACTGACAGACCCTTTCGCCTCACAGCTCCTCCTTCTCGACGTTCGAGGAGCTGAGCGACGTCATCGTCGGCGTCGCCCTCGTTCGCCCTCGACCCGGCGTCTTCGTCGACTCGATCGCCCACATCCTCGTCCTCGCAACCCCGTCCGCCGTCACCCTCGTCGGCCTCGGCTACACGGCCTCGGCACCTGGCGCCAAGAAGGAGGTAACCTTCTTCCTCACCGGCCTCTCGGTCCCGACCGACGGCGTCTCGTTCACCACCATCCGCGGCACCCCGTCCGGCCGCATCTTCCTCACGTCGTCGCCCGACCCGCTCACGCCCGGCGGCATCGGCGGCGACGGCGCCCTGCACGAGCTCGTGTACCAGGCCCAGGAGGGCTGGTTTGCCAAGCGCTGCACGCTCCACAACATCACGGGCGGCGGCATCGCCAAGAGCGTCGTGCCGGCCTTCCTCCGGTCGTTCAGCGCCCTGCCCCAAGCCGAGTGGATCGTCTCGTTCCAGCTCGACACGGAGCGAGGCCTCGTCTACACGCTCCTGCGCAACTCGACCATCGAGATGTTCCAGCTCCCGTCGTCGTCGCCGGGCAAGTTTGACGGCGTCCCGACAAAGGTCGCCAAGACGGGCGAGCTGTCGCGCCAGGCCGCCATGCTGCTCCCCAACAACCCGATGCTCAAGGCCGGCTCGGCCTTCCGCCTCGTCGCGCTCGAGGTCGTCCCTGTTGCCGAGGGCGGCGCGCACAACAAGATCGCGCTCGTCGCCGTCACGACGACCGGCGTCCGCCTGTACTTCTCGCACCAGCGTCGTGGGTACTATTACGGCGCGTCGATGGGCTCGGCAGCGGCGCTCGAGCTCGCCCACGTCCGGCCGCCGCCGGCGCCGCAGTCGCAGCAGGGCCAGGGCTCGCAGCAGCTGCAGGGGCAGGGGCAGGGGCAAGGGCAGCAGCAGGGGCAGCACATCCCGTTCAACTCGGTCATGCACGCGCAGCACGCGTCGGGCGGGCTCTTCCTCGCGGCCAACAACCTCACGCCCGACCTCGACGTCCTCCTCGTCTGCGCGCCCGACGTCGCCGCCTCGTCGCCCTCGTCCTCGTCGGCTGTCGTCGCTACGGGCCAGGGCCATCAGTCGTCGTCATCCTCGTCGTCGTCGGGCCGCCCGTTCACCGAGCTCGCCGGCACGGTCGAGATCCCGGGCCGCACGTGGGACCTCGCCGAGGTGACGCCGCGTCGTGCCGCGCTCCTCAACGAGCTCGCGACGCAGCCGACGCACCCAAGGCGCGAGTGGGTCGTCCTGACCAACATGGGCGCGAGCGTCGTCGTGCGGCAGAGGCCCGTCGACACCCTCCTCGACGTGCTCGAGGGCGTCAGCATGAGCGGCGGCGGCGGGCAGGGCGAGATCGGCGTCTTCTTCGAGAGGTACGTGGACTCTCTCTTTCTTCAAGTCCTCGTCTCGCCGCTCGGGAGACAGGTCCTGATTTTGGCGCCCCCTCTCCTCACGCAGCTACGGGCGCGACCAGTCGTGCGCCATGCTCCTGTCGATCGCGGCGTCAAACTCGCAGCTCGTGCCGTCCGACGGGCCGGGCGCATCGGCGACGGCGGCACCCGGGTCGAGGAGCACGACGAGCGCCGTCGCCGAGCAGGCCAAGGCGCTCTTCTTCGAGGGCGGCGGGAGGCCGGTCAGCATCGACCGCGGCGGGTACGGAGGTGCGTCGTGTTCCTCGACACTCTTTGGGGCTGCGGCTCGTCCGCGTCGCCCGCCCCTTGCTGTTCTTGGAGCCGGACTGACCCTCTTTCTCCCTCTCGCAGGCGGCGCGCAGAGCTCGACGGCCGACAGCAAGGTCATCTTCTCCGGTCGGCACGAGGGCCTCGCGTTCTACTTTGCGCGTCTCGTGCGCCCGATCTGGAAGCAGAAGATCACGCTCGTCGGCAGCACGCCGGCGGTCCAGGCGGCCAACGTGTCTGAGGCGGCCCTGAGCGCCGTTCAGCGCGACCTGATCGCGTTGAGGACGTTCGTCGAGCAGTGCGTCCCTATCTCTCTCGCTCGAGCGCATGCGGGGCCGGACTGACCATGTCTTTCCGCCGTCGCTCGCAGGGAGCAGCACCTCTTTACCCACCTTCCCGACTCGAGCCGAGCCGGCCACAACGCCGCTGCCTACGCCGCCGAGCAGACGTCGCTCTCGGCGCTCCGGCTCCTCCTCACCCAGTCGGTCGAGGCCATCTCGTTCGTCCTCCTCCTCATCGACTACAAGCTCTCCGACATCGTCTCGGCGTGCGCTCCCGACCTCCAAGAGCAGCTCGCGTCTCTCACCTACGCCGACCTCCTCACGACGCCCAAAGGGCGCGACGTCGCTCGCGGCCTCGTCAGCGCCGTCATCAACCAGCAGATCGGCCTGCACCGCTCGGTCGACGCCATCAGCGAGACGCTGCAGCAGCGCTGCGGCAGCTTCTGCTCGGCCGACGACGTCCTCCTGTACAAGGCGATCGAGGCGATGCGGCGGGCCAAGGACACGTACGACGGCGGCGAGCGGACCGAGTGCTTGCGCGAGTCGTTGAGGTGCGTCTCGCCGAGCCTGGCTTTCTCTCTCTCTCTCTCCCTCTCTCGATCCCTTGTCCTCGCCAAGCATCCCTGACTCGTCTCTCTCCCTGGGTATGGCGCGCAGGCTCTTCACCAAGGCGGCCGGCCACCTGTCGCTCGAGCGGCTCCAGGAGATCTGCAAGGAGTACACGTCGTTGCGCTACGCCCTCGGTGCGTCGACTCTATCTCTCCCCTCTCTTGCCTACACACACGAATACGCCTCTGACTGTGTGTCCCCCACAGGCGTCATCGACCTCGCCCTCGCCTGCGCGCACAAGTGGGACCCGTCCGACCGCGCCGTCTCGTTCTGGCTCGACGAGCAGCCCTCGTCCGACCCTCGCGCGTCGGCCTTCTCGCAGCGCCAGACGTGCCACCGCCTCGTGTTCGACGCGCTCGAGGCCATGGACGCCGCTCTCGACGAGGCGTCGCGCAGCGGCCGTGCGGGCGCAGCCGAGGACGCCGACGGCATGCGCACGAACGCGTACAACAAGGCGCTCGCCGTGCGCGACGACTTCTTCCACGCCGAGCTGTACGACTGGTACCTGTCACGCAACCTCACGGACCAACTGCTCGAGGTGCGTCCGCCTCTCCCTCTTGGTCCTCGCCAACGTCCTCGTCTGACCTTGCCCCACCTCTTCTCGCGCCCGCAGACGCGCACGCCCTATCTCGAGGGCTTCCTTGCCCGAGAGCCGACGACGCTGGAGAAGAGCGACCTCTTGTGGCAGTACTACGTCCGCACGGGCCGGTACGCTCGCGCGGCCCAAGTCCTCGCCTCGCTCTCCGAATCCTCAGCGTACGTCCCTCCTCCTCCTCTTCCTTCCCCTCTCTCCCAATCCTGGTATTGACTCTCGCTCCCGCTCGCAGATTCCCGCTCTCGCTGCAGAAGCGCGTCGAGTACTTGTCACTCGCGGTCGGCAACGCCAAGTCGCTGCAGCACTCGTCCTCTGCGTCCCGAGGCGACGCCGTCCAGTTCCTTACCGACGTCGAGGAGAAGCTCGAGGTGGCGCAGGTGCAGATCGAGATCTTCCGGGCCATCGAGGAGGGTCCGCTCCCGAGCGACGAGAAGCAGGCGTGGCTTGAGAAGGTCGAGGAGCGCCTCTTCACCATCACCGAGGTGAGCTCTCGGTCTCTCTCTTCTATGAGCTTCTTCGAAGGCGACACTGACTCTCTCGCGTTACCGTGCAGCTCTACGCCGACTTTGCCGAGCCGCTCGAGCTCCTCGAGATCATCCTCCTCATCGTCAGCACAATCTCCTCTTGCCACCTCGCACGTCCTCGAGCATCCTCCTGACCAATTCTCTCCCTTCTTCAGTTCCACGTCTCGGACCACCGCGACCCGTTCCTCGTCACGGCGACCTGGGAGGCGATCCTGTCTCGAGGTGCGCCTCCTCTCGCCTTCTCTGGCTCTCGGTACCCAGTGATCGACCCTGACGTACATATCGTTCCTGCAGCACAAGAAGAGCAGCCCGAAAACCCGGTCGACGCTGTCGCCGCCAAGGTGACGCAGCTCGGCCAGCGCTTCCACTCTTCGGACGTCTCTTTCCCGCTCGGTGCGTCCTCAGGATCTTCCTCGCCCTCCTCTCCCTTTCTCGCGTGACATGATCCGTACTGAATCGTCCTTGCCCCTCGCAGCCGAGCTCGTCGCCCTTCTCGAGCGATTCAGCTTCGAGCGCAAGTCGGAGGCGCGCGCCGGGTGGGTCGCGCTCGCAGTCCGCGACGCCGGCGTCCCGTTCGAGGCGCTTTATGCCGTCTATGAGGAGCTCCTCACCGCCAAGGTGCGTCTCGCTCTCGCTCTCTCTCCCTCTCTCTGAGCGTCGCCCTGATCCTCGTCCTTGCACCGCAGCTTCCGCCCTGGCACACCTTGCCCGGCCAGGTCTTCCTCATCGCCGACGTCGTCGTTCTTGTCGAGACGTGGCTCGCCGAGTCGTCCTCGGCGTCGTCGTCCGTCTCGCGCTCGTTCCCGGCCACCACCATCGAGACGTCGCTCGGGCGCATGCTCCTCAATCTCCAGGCCGGCTCGAACGTGCCCGGCGCAGCGAACGTCATCTCGAGCCTGCAGCAGCTTCAGTGGGACGTCAGGAGGAAGGGCGGGTTCTAGCTTGTCGGCGCGAGATGAAAAGGCCGTTTCACGTCCTCGACTTTGTCTTCGCGAACGAGCGTGACGAGCCAGCGAGAGCGAGAGATAGCTAGAGTATCCACAGCTCGCTTTCTGGTGGAACTCTCGTCCTGGCTTTCTCTTCCTCGCGCGAACAAAGTGGGCGAGAGAGAGAGACGTTGATTTTCGTTGCACAGCGAGGGGGAGCGCTCATTCCTGTGCAACTACTCGAGCGGCCGGCTGCGAGCGACTCGTGCGGGTCGTGGCGGGTCCTGTGGATGCACCGACATCAGCGCCTTCATTCTCTGACCTCTACATGGAGAGGAAAGAGGAGAGGAAGCTCACCGAGCTGATGAAGATGCGACGGCCGAAATTGGGCGAGCTAGACAACTTGCAGGGTGCGGCGCAGCAGTGGACGGGTCTGATAAAGCGCTGTGAGCGGTCATAGGCGAGCTGGGCCTGGCTGGGCGAGGCTGAGAGCGTGAGGGGGACAAGCTCCGACGAGGTCGCTCGCCTCGCCGTTTACGAGCTCTCGAGCGGCCCGCTTCGTCTCCTTGGAGCCTCTCGGAGCATGTACAGGCTCGATGAAGGGTGCATTGCAGGTCGCGACCCGCGATCTATAAGTACGAGCTCGCCTTCGCCTTCCTCCTCCCTCCTCGCGCCCACTCAATCGTTCTTCTCGACGATCTTCTCGGCGCCCATGAGCCGCATGACGCCCTCCCAGACGAAGAGTGCTGACGCGTTCTGTAGCAGGGGCAAGGCAGGGTCAGGCTCGGGCGAGGGAGGCGAGAGACAAGGAGGAAGAGGGGACGCACGGTCGGGAACGCTCGCAAGATGCCCGGCACGAAGCCGCGGTAGAACGCCTGCAGGGGACGCGACGAGCGTCAGTCACTGACCTTCTACGACAGGCCGATGAGGGAGAGAGAGGGAGAGAGGCGGACGCACCTTGGGCCCGCCCTCGGCATAGATGGCGCGCGCACAGCTCCTCCAGGTCGTGTACCGGGGCTTTGTCAACGAGTCGGTCATGTACCGGTTCTTGACCGAGTCGAACGCGAACGCGCCCGTCCAGAAAAAGTTGCTCGCGAGGCCGCCGGCAAGGAAATTGGCGGTTCCTTGCTGCATGTCGGGCGCGTATTTGGAAAAGCCGCGCAGGATGACCTCGTACGACAGGAACCTGCAGCGCGATCGACGAGGTGAGCTCGACGTCGGGCTCAGAGACAGGAGAGAGAGGGCAAGAGAGAGGTGGACGCACATGACGCCCATCCAGCTGCGGAACAGGAGCGTGCCCGTGAAGCCGTGGTACAGGCCGAGCCAGCCTTTTGCGGCAACGACTTGGCGGGCGCAGTCTATGGGGCCCGTGTACAGCTTGGGCCCCGTCGTCTGCATCTGCAACCGCGCCTTGAGGTGCTCTGTCGGGCACGCGACGAAGCAGACGGTCTGGCCGGCGAGAAGTCCTGCGAGCTGCGAAGGGTGCGAGTTTGTCAGTGCTGCGTCGAGGTCTGAGGCTAGGGCACGCCCTCGCTCTCATGCCCGAACGAGAGTGCGCGCCGAGACCGAGAGAGGGAGACGCACAAAGTGACCGGGCAAGCTGAGCTGCAACGACTTGCTCTCGCCCTCCTTGCTCTTGCCCTTGCCGTCGTCTCGCCACCCGGACCAGTCGCCGGTCTCTGCTCTCGCGATGATGAGGCGGTACTGTAACGGCGAGGAAGAGACGCAGGGTCAGGGACGAGGGACGAGGTCGAAGGAGGACGGCGCGAGGAGAGGAGGACGCACCTGATGAAGCGAGCCCATGAGCATGCTGTCGCTGATCGTCCAGCCGATCAATGGTGGTGTTGCACCTGTGCATGTGAGAGAGGCCTGGTGAGCTCACAAAGTCGAGGAAGGAGGGAGATGAGGACGAGCGACGCACCCTTGTACAGCGCGCGCGGTCCCTCGGCCCGGATCGTCTGCATCAAGCACGCCAGCGGGCCGGCGTAGGTCCCTGGAGGCGAGCACTGCATGCGAACCTTGACGACATCGAACGGGTGGCCTGTGAGTGCACAGGCGGGGAGGGAAGAGGTCGAGGTCAGGGTCGGGGGGACGAGGAGCTCGACGACACGAGAGGAACAGCGGGGCGTACCGACGATGAGCTTAGTGACACCGCTCGCAGTGCCCGCCGCGAAGCCCTTGAGGTCGACGGCCTTCTCCTTGCCCTTGGCGCTGCCGCTGCTGCTGCTCGACTCGGCACCGCCGTGGGCGGTCGGGGTGTGGACGAGGCCCGCCGCCGGGCTCGTCTGGGCGGGTGCGACAGGGTGGTGCGGCAGTGTCGGGTACGGCAACGGGTCGGACGTGGTCGAGGTCGCCATGGCTCGAGAGGCCGAAGTCGATCTCGCGGGGAGGAGGTCGAGGGAGAGGGAGGGCGACGACGAGCTGGGCGGGTGATCGGGCTGGACAGAACGGCTCCGAGCAGATGTAGGAGGCTACTCGGCGGTCAAACGGGCTCAAGGGAGCACGCCGAGGTGAAGTGGTCGAGCAAGAACGGAGCTCATCATGCTTGCGCTCATCGGTTCCGTTCAGTCTGACCGCCTCAAGCCGGCCGAGCGTGGCGCTTGCCGCCAATCTTCTCGCTGCTGTCCAGTGAGCTCAGATCGGGGCGCACGAGACTCTCGCTGCGGGACCGGACTGCTGGCTCTCGAGAGAAGCGTTCTCTGGACGAAACCAGGCAGGACGGGACAAGGTTCCTTTATAATGCACGACTCGACGAGCCATCTACGTGACAGCGAGGTGTCGGTAAGAGTCACGGCGAAACTGTGGCGGCTGATGGCGGGTCCGAGAGAGTCGAGGGAAGGGAGGGAGTGCGAGGTCGAGACGAGAGCGGCGAGCGACGCAGGGCGACAAGATCTGCGAGGGACGAGAAACGAGTCAGTGCACTGTTCTCGAGACGCTGTAGTGATGCTGTCGAGGCGCCCTGTGCGCTGCGCCCTCGTGCCCCTCTCGCCTCGTCGCCGCATGTCGAACGCCTCAGAGAGGGTTAACGAGCCCGGTTTTGTCCGCCACGAGTGGAGTGAGTTAGACCCCGGCGGTAGGATCAATTGGTAAAAAGGTTTGGACATCCTTGGCTTCGACGGTGCGACGGTAGAGGGAGAGGGACGAGGCGAGGGAGGGGGAGGAGGTGCAGGCGAACCTGCGCCTCGCCAGCGTGCGCGCGTGCGCCGCTGGCCCGCAGCCATGCAGAGGTGGCTTGGCCACTTGCTCGAGGCCCGTGTGCGGCTGCTGAGAGGGCGACGACGACGGAAACGTTTTCCAGGTCGTCGAGGCGGGGCGAGGGAGGCGAGGACAGGTCGTGCGAAGACGAGACCAAGGCGGGTCGACGCACAGGGAGCGAGAGGGCAGGGTGAAGGCGACCAGGCGGTCGATCGTTGTGCGAGAGCGGGAGAGAAGCGACCGGTGAGGGACCAAGAGGCGAGCGCTCGCTCCGACTCCAAGTCGACGCGAGACCTCCCCTCCCGGCTCGCTCCTCCGCTCCATCCTAGGCGTAGTACGACCCGCCCGAGCCTTCCACCGACTCGCACGCCTCCCTGAACCCGAGCCGGACCAGCCGCACCTCGCGAGGACCGCTCGTCGTCTTCGTCGCCTCGTCCTCCCCATCGTCCGCCTCTCGTCGACCCGCAGCACAGCCCTCGGGCCCAGAAGCAGCAGCGCCAGCCTCATTGGGACACGTAGCCGACCAACCTCGCCCGCCGTCAAGCCCCGCAGAGCGACCCCTCGCTCATCCACCTCAAGCGCGTGCAACCGCCGACCTCGCCCCGCCATGTCGTCCTCCCGCTCGATTGCGCGCATCTACCCGGACGCCAACGAGCGCTTCGGCGAGTCGTGGCACAACTATGACGCCCTCATGGTGCGCCCTCGCTCTCTCTCTCCCTCTCGCCTCTTCCACCTCGACCTCGCGCTGACCTCTCGCTCGTCCTTTCGCAGGTCGCATGGGTGCGTTCACCTCCCTTCCCAGCCTGCCTCTCGACGACAAGTGCTGACACTCGAGCACGTGCAGGGTATTCAAGACAACTACGAGGTCGTGCGCAAGGTCGGGCGAGGCAAGGTGCGCTTCTCGTCCCGCCCTATCTCTCCCATGTCCAGCGTGCAGCTCCGCCAACCTCGTCACTGACCCTCTCTGCGCCCTCGTCTCGCAGTACTCGGAGGTGTTCGAGGGCGTCAACGTCGTCAACGAGGACAAGTGTGTCATCAAGGTGCTCAAGCCCGTCAAGAAGAAGAAGATCAAGCGCGAGATCAAGATCCTCCAGAACCTCGCCGGCGGCACCAACGTCATCACGCTCCTCGACGTCGTCCGGGACCCGCAGGTGCGCCCTCTCTCCCTCGCCCACACTGTGTCTTTTTTCGTCGCCAGCGCCTGACCTCGTCCGGCGTGCGTCCCTCCTCGCAGAGCAAAACGCCCTCGCTCGTGTTTGAGCACGTCAACAACACCGACTTCAAGGTCCTGTACCCTCGCCTGACCGACTACGACGTGCGGTACTACATCTACGAGCTCCTCAAGGCGCTCGACTTCTGCCACTCGCGCGGCATCATGCACCGCGACGTCAAGCCGCACAACGTCATGATCGACCACGAGCAGCGCAAGGTGCGTCTCGTGCTCTCTTTCCCTCGCGCCGGCCATCCGAACCGCCCGCTCGGCCTAGGCAAGTCGGCTCGTGCACCGCGTACTGACTTTATGTCGCCCTCGCCCCGCAGCTGCGCCTCATCGACTGGGGTCTCGCCGAGTTCTACCACCCGGGCACCGAGTACAACGTTCGCGTCGCGTCGCGCTACTTCAAGGGCCCCGAGCTCCTCGTCGACTTCCAGGGTCTGTCCTGCTCCGACCCTCCTCCTCGTCCTCGCGACCCGAGCCCTGACCCTTCTTCCTCCCCGACCGCAGAGTACGACTACTCGCTCGACATGTGGTCGCTTGGGTGCATGTTTGCGAGCATGATCTTCCGCAAGGAGCCCTTCTTCCACGGCCACTCGAACGGTGCGTCCTCGGCGGCCTCTTCTCCTCGTCCAAGCCGCCTGACTGACTCGCAATCCGTCGACAGAGGACCAGCTCGTCAAGATCACCAAGGTTCTGGGCACGGACGACCTGTACGCCTACCTCGAGAAGTACGACATCGACCTCGCGCCCGAGTTTGACGACATCCTCGGCCGGTGCGTCCTCGACCCCTCTCTTCCTCTCTCGCTCGACGGCGGAACACCCGAGCTTACTCGTCCATCCTCGCGCACGAGCAGGTACGCCAAGAAGCCCTGGAGCAAGTTCATCACGAGCGAGAACCAGCGGTACATCGTGCGTCCCCGGCTCGTTCCCCTCCCTCGGCCTTGCGTCGCCCGGACCCTGACACCCGACCTCTCTCTCGTCTCGCAGAGCAACGAGGCGATCGACTTCCTCGACCACCTGCTGCGGTACGACCACCAGGAGCGCGCAACAGCCAAGGAGCTCCTCGACTCGCCCGGGCACGCCTACTTCAACCCGGTGCGCGAGGCCGAGGCGGCGGCCAAGGCGGGCAAGGCCGAGGGCAAGTGAGTCCGGCGGCTGTCCCGAGCTGGGTCCGGGTCGACGGGCAGGAGGACGAGGGAGGGGGAGGAGCAAGGGTTGTCTTTCCGGCTTGCGCGCCCGCGTTGTATTCTTCCTCTCTCGCCCTCATCCCCTTCCCACGATCCTTTCTCCTCTTTCTATCGGCGTATCTTTGCTATGCTAGCGCTGTGTGTGCTCGTCGTCGTCGTCGTCCGTGAGCGAGGTGCGCGACGTCGAGAGAAGGAAAGGCTCGAGCCGAGGGTCTGTGCGCCGAGTGAGGGGATCGAGAGCGTCGCATCGTTCACGAGCGAGGAGAGCACGTTTCTGCGCTCACGGCATTGACTGGTAGAGCGCCTTCGGCCCCGGATCTTGGGCGCACGCAGCGTCAGCGACGTGCGCCCCACAACAGCGCTGGATCGGCGCACTCTCCTCCTCCCTCCCTCCTCCACCAACACCAGCGCAGCGCGAGGACCACCAGCGTCCCCACTGCATGCTCACTCGCCTCGTTCGCTCTACCCTTCGATCGTCGCTCCACCGCGCCGCTCCTGCCGCCGCCGCCGCCCCCTCGTCGTCGCTCCTCCACCCGCTCCGCCTCACCTTCTCCACCACCGCCATGTCGCCCGCCCGCATCAAGGTCGGCGAGATCAGCCTCCTCAAGGACGGCGAGATGAAGGAGGTCCCGTTCCCGGCCGAGGACAGCGAGTCCAAGGTGCTCCTCTCCAAGGTCCGCGGCCAGTACTTTGCGACGAGCAACAAGTGCACGCACTACGGCGCGCCGCTCATCAAGGGCGTCCTCACCGAGAGCGGCCGTGTCGTGTGCCCGTGGCACGGTGCCTGCTTCAGTGCGTCCTTGCCTCTCCTCCCCCTCCCCCCTCTCTCGACCAGGACCTCGTCGCTGACCCTCTCGTCCCCTCCCTCCCTCCCGTCTCCCTCCCCGTCCCTCTCACTCATACTCAGACGTCTGCTCGAACGGCGACATCGAGGACGCGCCGGGCCTCAACTCGCTCCAGTCGTTCAAGGTCGAGACGGACGGCGGCTTCATCTACGTGCACGCCGACGAGCAGACGGTCGCCAACTCGCGCGAGCCCAAGGCGCCCTCGGTCGAGATTCAGAGCTCGCCCAAGCACGCCAACGTCCTCATCATCGGCGGCGGCGCCGGCGCCGCTCACGCCGTCGAGGCGCTCCGCGAGGAGGGCTTCACGGGCTCGGTCCGCGTCATCTCTAAGGAGCCGCATCTGCCCGCCGACCGCACCAAGATCTCGAAGGGCCTCGTGTCGGACCCGAGCAAGCTCCTGCTGCGCAGCCAGGCGTTCTACGACAAGCTCAAGACCGAGTTCGTCCTCGACACGGTCCGTCCTACTTCTCTCTGCGCTATCCTGCCTCTCCTACGACCACCAGGACCCCGCACTGACTCGCCTTGGTGTACGTCCTGCAGGAGGCGACCAAGCTCGACTTTGCGTCGGCGACGGTCGAGCTCTCGAACGGCGAGTCGGCGACGTACGACAACCTCGTCCTTGCGACGGGCGCGTTCCCGACCAAGATCCCGCTCGACGGCGTCGACCTGAACAACATCTTCACCGTGCGCGGCGTCAAGGACGCCGAGGGCATCAACGCCGCCGTCGGCTCGCCCGAGAAGGACGAGGACAAGAAGAACGTCGTCGTCGTCGGCTCGAGCTTCATCGGCATGGAGGTCGCGCTCGCGCTCGCCGACAAGGCCAAGGTGACGGTCCTCGGCCTCGAGGACGCGCCGTTCAGCAAGATCCTCGGCAACCCGATCGGCAACGGCATCCGCAAGTTCCACGAGTCCAAAGGCACCAAGTTCATCCTGCCCGCCGAGCTGTCGCACTTTGCGCCGCACGACGACGACAAGAGCCGGGTCGGCGCCGTCCACCTCAAGGACGGCACCGTCCTGCCCGCCGAGGCCGTCGTCATCGGCGCCGGCGTCAAGCCGGCCACCGAGCTCCTCAAGGCCGCCGGCCTGTCGCTCGAGAAGAATGCGTCGGTCAAGACGGACGACGTCCTCGAGATCGAGCAGCTCAAGGGCAAGTACAAGGGCCGCGTCTTTGCGCTCGGCGACGTCGCCACGTTCGACACGCCGCGCGGGTCCAACTACGTCCAGCACTGGAACGTTGCGTCGAACCACGGCCGCGCCATCGCGCACTACATCGCGACCGACAAGCGCGAGTCGTTCGACAAGGTCGCCATGTGCGTCCTCCTCGCCTTTCACGCCCCGTGCTCGCCGAACCTTGTCTCTCTCGCCATGAAGCGGAAACTGACCTTGCCCTTCCTCCCTCCCTGTTTCCTCCCTCGCCGTCGCAGCTTCTGGTCGGCGCAGGGTCAGCAGCTTCGCTACGCCGGTACGACCAAGGCGAGCGAGTGGGAGGACCTGCACGTCGACGGCAACCCGGACGAGCTCAAATTCGTCGCGTACTACTTCAGTGAGCCCGCTCTCCCTCCCTCTGCCCATGCGCTCGACTGGCGACACTCTCGTCGATGTCGAGACTCGAGCGCTGGTAGGCTGTGGCGGCGTCGCCCCAGCACGCACTGACCCCTCTCTCTGCCCCCACTCGCAGAGGGCGACGAGGTCGTCGCGGCGGCGTCGATGCAGCGCGACCCGATCGTGGCGCACATTTCGGAGCTCATGAGGCTCGGCAAGATGCTGAGCAAGAAGGAGATCCAGGACGGCAAGGTGCGCCCGCTCTCTCACTTCCTCTTTTCCCCGGGCCCTCTTCCCGCTCGGCGCCGCGACTGACTGTGTCTCGCTCGACCCGCAGAACCCGCTCGACATCGCGCTCGCCTAGGACGCGGCGCCCTCGTCCAGCCCCTCATCCGGGGCAGCGACTCCCCGTCTCTGAGCCTCGCTTTTTGTAGATTCGCAGTCCTTTCCGTTCTCGCCGTGTCGTGCAAAAGAATCAGTCAGCCACCTCGAGCGCGTTGGAGCGAGTCGAGACTCGAGAGCCGCTGTCGTCGCGTCGCTCGATCGTGCGGATCTCGAAGTTTGGTCGAGGAGAGCGATGACGGTGGAGAGAGTCTGAGGCTGCTCTCCTCCACACCACTCGCCCGGCTCTGCACACCAGTCGCAGACCTTCTACAGCTCCTCGTCTGTGCGTGCAGCCTTCCGAGCACCTGCCAGAGCGGCACAGCCTGAGCCTGACGCTCCTGCTCCTTCTCCCCCACCTTCGTCCTCTCGGCTCGCCTCATCGTCTCGACACCAACCGCTGCGTCATGGACGGCGCTTCAGCAGCACCCACACACACCGCAACCACCCCCACAGCACCTCCACCATGGGCGGCAAGAGCGACGAGCAGGTCATCGAGGAGTTCAACGGTGCGCCCGACTTCTCTCCCTCTCCTCCCAGTCTTCCTCTCTCTCGTTCAAGCTGACCGCGGCCTCGAGCGCGCGCAGAGTACGTCAACATGACGCCGGACGAGCTCAAGGAGTGGCTCGAGACCGAGGACTCGCAGTCGTCGGGCTGGAGCAAGGACAACTCGGGCAAGGTGCGCCTCGGACGCCTGCCGCTCAGTCTTCTGTCGCCGACGGCCTACTGAGCTCTTCTCCTGCGCCGTGAACGTGCAGGTCGGCCAGGGCGAGGAGAGCGTCGGGCACGAGTCGGGCCGCAAGATCGTGCGTCCTCCTTCCTCTCGTCCTTCGAGACTTGCCGCCGAGCACCCGAGCCGACCCTCGCACTCCTATCCGGCGCGCAGATCGACATCCTCGAGCGCAACCCGCAGAAGGACCCGGAGCAGTACACGGAGGAGGACCTCGCCCACATGCGCAAGGGTGCGTCCTCGCCCTCTTTCTCGACGAGCCGAGCAGGGGCCGAATTGACAGGCTCTTCCACATCCCCATCCACCCCTACCGTACTCGACCTCGCTCCATCTCGCAGTGACGAGCTACTGCAAGCGCCACCTCGCGCAGGAAGGACAGTGAGTCGCCGCTCCTTCTCGTTCCTCGACCGAGCCGCTCTGCACCCGCCGAGTCTACCGTTCTGACAAGCGTCGGCGTCCTTCTCACAGCATGGTCGAGGAGAAAGAGCCCGAGGAGCTCGAGCAGACCAAGAGCTACCGCAGCGTGCGTCCCTCGCTCCCTCTCCTCCCCCTCCTCGATACCCCCTCTCGCAGCCCTGACCGACGACCATCGTCCCGCCCCGCAGCTCAAGAACTGGGGCCACGACGCGCTCAAGTAGATGCACGACACTCGACGGCGTGCGAGCCGGACAGCGAGGTCGTGCGGGCCTGCTCGAGGTCGACGAGGCCTCTCTCTCTCTTTGCTTGCTGTAGACACTCTAGCGCTTCCTGCAAAGGAATTCTGTACAGACTCCCTCGCGTCACAGCTGAGAGGAGAGAGCGTCCCTCGGGACCCGCGACTGTCGCCGTCGCCGCGAATCGAGAGATGCGCGCGGACCTCGTCGCCGCCCGCTCAGCACTTTTCGCGCGTTTCGAGTCGCGCAGCTCGTCGCAGCCGGTGCGCAGAACGAGGACTCGGGGCGAGGAAGTACAGCTTGGCGACTGGGAGCACGCTCCATCGCGCGAGCCTCGAGTCGGCGGCGAGCGGAGGATCGAAGAGGCGACTCTCGGACGTGGCGGGCAAGGGACGTGTGGGTCGCCCAGGCAGGCTGCACTGCAGCATGAGGCAGTGCACGACTATGCTGCTCAGATCGAGGCGAAAAGAGAGCGAGAGGGCGAGCGCGAGCCACAGCTCTCGGCGGTCGAGCCAGAGCCCTTCGCCTCTCAGCCTCGTCCCACTCGCCTCAGACGCGCACAGCCGCACTTCCAGCCGCACCGAGTACACCGCACCGAGCGACTACCACCATCGCTGGCCACCTGCGCCGAGTGCCCACCCTCCCCTCGCCTTCATCAACTCGTCCACGAGCATCCTCGTCTCGACCTCGACCCACCCCGAGAATGTCGTACCGCCCACCGAGCCAGTCGTACGCCCACGAGCACCCGAGCTACGAGCTCCAGTCGCGCTACTCGCAGCAGTTCGACCGCTCGTCCACCAACCCCTCCCCCGCATCGCCCACCTCGCCCGCGCCAGGCTTCCTCCGCGACCAGCAGGCCCACGCCCGCTACTCGAGCGCCGACCTGTACGCCCTCGAGCAGCCCCCGGCACCTGCCTCTCTCGCGTCGGGCTCGAGCCTGCTCGCCCGCCCGCAGAGCAACCCGCGCGCGGGACCGCACAGCGAGGACGACGACGACGACGACGACGACGATGGCGCAGGGTTCGGCACCTACCGCGACCTGACGCCGGCGGGAGCGAGGGGGGCTGCCCGCTACAGCCACCCGCCGCCATTCGTCTCGTGCGTCTCCCTCTCCCTCTTCCCCCGCTCAAGCGCGCCGAGTTCCCTCGCCTGACCATTCTCCTCCCCTGCGCGCAGGCACCCGACCGCGACGTCGAGCTACTCGGGCTACGACGCGCACAACGCGAGCAAGGACGCGTTCGCCTCGACGACCAAGTTCGGCGGCGAGACGATCGACGCGCCCATCCTGTCGCGGGCCGACTGGGCGCCGGGCGAGGCGGCGCGCGAGAAGCACGAGCACTCGACCGAGAAGAAGCGGCGCAAGCGGCAGAACCTGGCGGGCGAGGTCAAGGGCGCGAGGGACGGCGTCCTCGGCTTCGTGCGCCGCAACTGGAAGTGGCTCGTCCCCCTCTTCCTCGTCCTCAGCGTCGCGTGCGTCCTCCTCTCCCTCTCTATCCCTTCTTCCCGAGCCCTCCTTGACGCCTCTCCCTCTCCCTGCCACAGCGTCATCGTCCTGTGCTACTTCCTCATTCCTCGCACGCCCACCATCACGTTCAACTCGCCCAAGGTGCCCAAACCCGCCTTTACCTCGTCCGACACCGAGCCCTACGTCTCGTCGGCCGACCCGACGAGCTTCAAGTTCAACGGCAACATCGTTCTCGCAAGTGCGTCCTCGCTCTCTGCGCTCGACCCCCTCTCGACGAGACTGACCCTCTCTCGTCGCAGTCGACGCGTCCGACTCGTACCTGCCCGTCAAGTACAACTCATTCGGGCTCACGGTGCGCATGCAGGAGACCGAGGCCATCATCGCGCAGGCAACGTGGGACAACGGCGAGATCAGCGTGCCCGCCAAAAAGGTCACGAGCTACGAGGTGCGTCGGCCGTACTCTCTCTTCCTGCTCCCCGCCCGCCGAACTCGTCCTGATCTCTCTCTCCTGTCGCAGTTCCCGATCACGTTCTACGGCAACTTCTCGAGCGCGTCCAACCCGACGTTCGCCGCCGTGCGCGCCGCCTGCGCGCACAAGTACGCCACCATCTACCGCCCGCCCCTCAACCTCACGGTCACGGTCTCGAGCTCGATCACGGGCGTCGTCGGCGCGCCGGACCGCACGGCCAAGCTCAACGCCATGGCGTGCCCGGTCGAGTGGGCGACGACGGCGTCGTGAGGGGCCGGTCGTTCCTCCCTCTCTGTCTTCTATCCCTATCACTCTCCTGTTCCACCACCATCACCACATTCTCACAGACACTCTATCGCATCCTCCTCTTCCCTAATGCTGTCCCCATTCGTCCCTCACAAGCTGCCTTGTACCTGCCGTCCCTTGTTCCCCTCCTGCCTGAGCCCATCTCGTCGATCGTGGGAATGCATGCGCCCTCGTTTTCTCACCATCTCTCGAGCCGTCCGTCTCTTCGAGAGAGAAAAGCGCGAGTGTGGTCGTTCGGAACGTCCGTGGTGAGCACGAGCCTCTTCGTCGGTCGTTCGCCCGGACCCGCTTCGGCTCTCTCTCTCGCTTCCCTCACTCGCGCCATGGCCGCTCAGCAACGCAAAGCACGCGCAGCACCAGCCGACGCACACACTGCGCCGGCTGCGGCGTCGGCGGGCCTGCACGCCGCCTCGAGCGCGCCCGCTCCGGCCGCACGCGCCCCTCCCCGCACCGACGACGACGAGTCCGCGACCGACGACGATGAGCCCTCCAGCGACAAGCTCAAGGTCGACAAGCGGCCGCTCTCGACCGATGAAGAAGCGGCCGGCAGGCAGCTCTACTCGCACCTCGTCCTGCGCCGCGACAAGGCCGCGCTCGAGCCGCTCGTCCGCCGCCCGGCGCTGCGCCGTCTCGTCGCGTCGATCGACTTGGCGGTGCTCGTCGCCGAGGACGCGAGGGAGAGGAAGCAGGAGGACGAGCGGGAGCGCAAGAAGAAGCTGCGCGAGGACAAGGAGCGCAGGGAGAAGGAGCGCGAGGAGCAGGAGCAGGTCGGCATGGACGTTTACGGTCAGGGCGGCAAGGGCGGCGTCGGTCGCAGGAGCGACGAGAAGCAGGCCGCCGAGGCGCAAAAGGCGGCCGACGAGGAGGCGGCGGCCGAGGCCAAAGCCGTCGAGGACAAGGCGGCCGAGGACAAGCTCGTCGCCGAGCACATCGAGACGATCCTCGCCGACGTGCCCAACGTCAAGGCCGTTCGAGCCGTCTCGTGCGACGAGCTCGTCCACGTCCTCCTGTCGCAGTCGACGATCCGCGTCGAGCGCCTCGACATCCAGCTCGTCGTCGGCGACCTGCTCCTCCAGTGCGCTCCGGCCCTCGTGGACCTGCACGACCTGCGGTGCGACGACATCGACGACAACGCCGACCTGCCCGTTCTGCGCAACCTCACGACGCTCCACGTCAGGTCGTACTGCGACGCCGCCACCTTCCTGTTGATGGTCGCGCCGGTCCGCGACCAGCTCGTCGACCTCGCCTTTCCCGTCTCGTCGCGCATCCAGCCGTTCAACCTCGGCTCGTTCCTCAAGGTCAAGCACTTCCGGCTGCGCATCCAGAACGAGCCATTCCCGCGGGCGACACGGCCGGAATCGAGCGCGTCGTCGTCGATGGGTCTGACCGCCTCCTCAGCTGGGTCCCGCACGGCCTGCCGCACGTCGAGCACTTGTACCTCGAGGGCACGCTCAAGTTCCGCACCTGGGACGACCGCATCTCGTCCAACCCGGTCCACCTCCCGCCTCGCACGGCCGACATCCTCCTCTCCCTCCCTCGCGGCGTCCCGCACCTCACGCTCGACACCAACTGCATCCGCCCGGCCGACGCCGCCGCTTCCTCCTCGACGAGCACCTGCGCCCCGAGGCGCTCGGGACGCTCGCACTCGGCGGCGAGGTCGGGCGCGGCCTGTGCGCGCTCCTGCGGGGCTCGGAGAACGCGTACACGGCGCTCGGTGCGGCGCTCAAGGCGGCCGGTATCGAGGTGACGACAGTCAGGTGAGGGTGAACGGCGAGGACGGGCGCGCGGGGCGAGCTTGAGTGCGAAGCGAGGGAGCGAGAAGCGGGTCGAGCGAGGACGGACTTGTCGAGTCGGGCGTGCGCGACGTCGTGCAAAGGCTCCATTTCAGTGTCTGCTGCCGTGTGAGAGTACAGACGCTCGTTCGACTGCGAGGGAGACGCTGCTTCACGCTCGCGCTTTGACCCCTCGAGAACCCGGCCTCCCCGTCCGCCCGCCTTTCCTCGCCCTTTGAACGGCGCTCCTTGCAGCTCGCGGTCGTCGATCACTGCGTACGTTGCTCGAGAGCTGGTCAGCGACAGCTCGACGATGTACGAGCTCGGCGAGGCGAGGGAAAGCTCGAGAGAGGAGGCGAAGGTCAGAGCGGCGAGCGGAGAGGTCTCTTCAGCCTCGTCACGTCAAGTGAGCGAGTCGAGTTAGGTCCTAGAGGTGTCATCATGCCTGGGAGAGGGGAGGGAGAGCATAGACGAGAGGACAGGGAGGGTGACTTGCCTTCGTGGACGTGGTCGAGGAGGAGGTCGAGGTGCGAACGCGCTCTCTGCCGCCGTGTGAGTGGAGGGAAGGAGAGGCTCGACGTCGACGGCGTATTGTGAGCGAGCTCGGGTGGTCGACTGGATGTCCACGGTGCGTCGAAAGTTCGACTCGACGGATCGACTGGACGAGGTCGACTGCGCCAAATCGACTCGACCCCGGCGCATATGCGCAAGCTTCGACCCTGACGACCCCATTTCGAGGTGACGGACTCAGAGCCAGCAGCTTTGCTCTGCGAAGCCAGCAAGGAAGCCGCAGAGCCTGTCACCGCCTCGTCGAAGGCCGCGCGAGGTCAACTTGCGAAGGTCAACTTGGGAAGGCCGACAGACGAAGAACGGGCTCGAGCGCATCTTCCGACTGGACTTTCTCTCTCGCTACACCTGCACCGGCCTCGGGAACCTGAGAGGACTCTCGAGAAGCAGTCTCCTTGTAGCTCGACTCGTCACCGGCACCAGAATCGCGCGGATCCAGCGACAGAGAGCGCGAAAGCAGCGATCCTCGATGGCGCCGAGCTCTCGCTGCAGTAGGCTCTGCCGGCGCTTCTCGCGCGTCTCGTGACAGCGAACGCGACCCGGTACATCAGCAGGGAGAGCCGGTGAGCGCCCGGGCGAGCGAGAACGAGGACGCTGAGGGAGCGGCAGCTTCTCGAGGAAGGCTCTCGCTCTCGCTCTCGCTCTCGCTCTCGATCGGGAGAGGCCTTAAAGAGACGTACGAGGCAGCATTTCACGGGAGGCACGAGAGGGAGAGAGAGGCTACGGAAAGGGAGAAGGGAAGGACTAGCCAAGCGAGGGGAACGCGACGAGGACGAGGGAACGACGACGGCGACGACGACGAACCACCCGCGACGACGACAGGGCCTGCTCAGACCTGCGAGACCTCCATCTGGGTAAAGGTGACGAGGTCGCTGACCGGCTGGAGGGCGAGGCACGCGCGCAGGAAGGCCTCGAGGGCCTGGCGCTGGCGGTTGAGGCTGTTGATCGGCTTCTTGCCCGGCTTGGTGAGCGGCGCCTTGAGCATGTACGACAGGAGGCCGAGGACCGAGTACATGGGCTCGTAGTCGGCGCTGCCCTCCTCGCGGTACGTGACGCGCGTCATGAGCTCGGCGAGGAGGCAGAGGTCGATGATGAGGGGCGTCGCGAGGAGCGAGTCCTGGCACGTGTTGTAGATCCTGTAGACGGCGCCGGCGAGAGTCAGTAAGGGAGAGAGGGAGAGAGGAGAGAGGAGAGAGAGAGGGCGAGAGAAAGGGCGAGAGAGAGGGAGAGAGGGCGAGAGAGGGGGGGAGCGAGGGGAGATAGAGCCAGGGAGAGGGAGGGGGGACGAGAGAGAGAAAGAGAGACGAACGCGAGAGTGTTCCTTCCGCCCATGCCGATCTCGGACGTGTAGTCGTCGATTGCTTTCTTGTCGTCGCCGCAGTTGGGCAGGTACTTGATGACGACGCAGTGGTCCGGGTGCTCGGTCGAGTGGCCCTTGACAAAGCCGTCCTTCGAGTCGGCCTCCTTGACGGCGAGCGGCTTGTACAGGAGCGAGTTGGCCTCGACCATGTCGTCGACGACCGACGCCTTGGAGATCTCCTTGGAGCGGAACTGCTCGGGGGCCGACAGGTTCTTGCCGTCCTGCATTATGGGGGGTCGCCGAGGGCGTAGGGAAGTCAGTGTGAGGCTCCATACGGAGAAAGAAGGGCGAGGGCGAGCGACGAAGAGGCTGAGGGGCGGAAGAAGGGGTGCGAGGACAAGGACGGCGCCGAGACTCACGTTGTTGCCGAGGTGGTTGTACGACGCGATGAGGAGCGGCTGTGTGTGCGCGAGAGGGAGGAAGGGAAGGAGAGAGAAGGGTCAGTAGAGGTTCGAGAGAGGAAAGGACGAGAAAGGCTCGCGAGGGCGTCTCGGACGGCGGCAAAGCCTCCCCGAGGCGCCTCACGACCGCCAAGAGAAAGGGGACGGACCTTGATACCGGCGTTGACGAGGTACTCGGCGAGGACCGACTTGACCTTGGTCTGGCCGCTCTTGAAGTCGTCGCCGGCGACAAAGGCCTTGTGGCGCTCTGCCAACTCGATCGCGCCGGGCACGAAAGTGTTCTGCGGCGCCCCGTTAACGTAGGGGACGCCTTCGAGGATGGCGGCAACGGCAAAGATAGTCGAGGGCGAGACCTCGGCGTGCGAGGTGCGGATCGACTCGAGGAGGTTGTCGGCCGTGTCGTTGACGCCGTCGACGAGGAGCGAGTAGCGCTCGGTGTTGGCGGTCCACAGGACGATGACCTGGTCGAGGTCGTTGTCGCGCTTGAAGTTGCGGATGTCGGCGCGGACCTGGTCGAGGTGGGCCTGCTTGTCCGAGCCCGGGATGACGTTGTCGGCGCGCTCCTCCTGGTTGGCGTTGATGAAGGTCGGGTAGTAGATGGACGGCAGGGGCGTGTACTCCTTGAGGTACGGCTCGAGCTGGCGCTGGAGGTCGTACTCGAGGACCTTGGCGCGCCGGGCCGCCTTGTCGAGCGACATGCTCGAGATGTCCCACCCGCCGACGGTGAGATCGTTCGGGTGGACCATGGGGAGGACGTCCGAGATGGGAACGAACACGTCCTCGCCCTGGGCGTCGACGCCGAGGCGCATGGTCGACGCGCGCACAAGCGAGCCGAGGTAGTTGGGCGTCTGGATGCCGTCGCGCGTGCCCCACGAGATGTTGTGGCGGTTGGCGAGGATCGTGGCCGTGAGGGTCGTGCCGTTGTTGCCGCCGAGACCGACGAGCATGAGGCCCGTCTTGGGCACCTTGCGGCCCGTCTTGAACTCGAGCTCGCGCTCGACGGGGCGGACCGAGTACTTGACGTGGCCCTGCGCGTCGGCCTGCTTGTCGACGGCCGTCGAGTGGAACGTGTAGCGCGACAGGAGGGCGTCGTCCGTGTAGGTGAGGTTGGGCGACTCGACGTGGATCGACTCGGTCGGGCGGCGAGCGGCGGTCGGGTCGACCGGCTGCTGGGCGATGGCGCCGTTGGCGAGGGTCGACTGGACGGTCGACTCGACGGTCGACGTGACGGCGTGGACCGTGTCGGCGAGCGAGATCGGGGCCATGGTGGAACGAGGGAGGACGAAGGGTGGGGTGGTGAAAGTGGTGGTGGTGGTGGTGGACGGGGAGGAGGGCGACGAGGTGCGCTTAGTGCGTTTCTTCGTTGCCGGGGGCGCTGACGCGAGAGGAGCTGCATGGCGATGCGAGAGAGAGAGAGTCAGTCCGCTGTGAGGGAGGCCGGGGCATCGGGCGAAGGCGGAGGAGCCAATCGGGAAGGGGCAACGCGTCGGGCTCCGCGAGGGGGATGGGGAGGAGAGAGGGAGACGACAACGCACCCCCGGTGAGCTGCACGCGGTGGAAGGAACGGACAGGGTGCAAAGGGTCAGCTTGCGCGAACGTGCGGCTCGAACAGAAGAGGGGAGACTCGCTGTTGTGAGAGCTCTGCGCGGGCGAGATGGGATCGACGAGGTCAGTGAACGCGCTCGTGCAGGACAGAGAGGGGACGGCAAGGACGCACGAAGAGGGCGTTGGAGAACGTCTTGGGCGATGTAACTGGGAGAGGTCGCTCTGCTGAACGGCCTGGGGTGGATGAGGTGAGGGAAGAAAGGAGAGAGAGAGGAGGGCGCGGACCCGGCGAGCCGTTGCGGCCGCCCTCGGCTACCTCGCTTTGTCCGCCCGCCTCGCGTTTGTGCCCGAGCGACGAGGGCGCGAGCGTGCATTCACTCCATCGCTTGCGCCTGCTCGAGCCGGCAGAGCACCGAGCCCTCCTCGAGCCGCAGCACCTCTCGCTCCTTGCACTCGTCTCTCTCTCTCTCTCTCGCCAGGTCCTCTCTCGACGAGCTCGACACCGAGGCAGAAAAGGGGCTTTGTACTGGGCGACTCGCGTTTTTCGTCCGTCGTCGCCTCCTGTCCTCGTCGTCGGACGACGCCCGTGCCGAGGTCCGCCTCCGCCCTCGCTCCGGCCGCCGCTCGTCCGCGCGCTCGAGATATTTACCTGCTGCTCCTTTAGAATTTGAAGACCTGCGCGCGCGAGAGAGAGAGAGAGAGAGGAGAGAGTCAGTGAAAATGCCCGGACGGAGATGGGCGGCTGGTGCGACGTGCGACGAGGATGCACGTGGGGGACGAGTGGGCACGAATCTTGTCGATGCCGAGGTGGAACGAGGGGAGCGTCAAGGACGAGGCCTCGAGAACCTCGTGGGAGTGAGGAGTGCGTCGGAGGGGGCAGAGGGTCGACAAGGCGAGGGGGAGAGGGTGTCGAGGGGAGGGACGGCGAGGAAGGCGCGAAAGGGAAAGAGGGCGAGCGCACCTGCTCCTTCTTGTACTGCAGCTCTGCGAGCGTGCCAGTGAGCTCGCCCTGGTCCTTCATCGACTGTGGGAGGCGCGAAGAGAGGTAAGCCCGGGCTCGGCCAAGTCGAGGGAAGGGAACGAGGGGCGCACCTTCTTCGGGCCGCAGATGGCCTTGACCTGGCCCGGCGGGCCGCCTGCAGACACAAATAGGCGTCAGGGACATGCTCGAGCGATACGCAGAGAGAGAAAGAGAGAGCGGGCGCGACGCACAGACAAAGATCTTGACGTTCGACTCGGGCGTCGTGTTGAACTTCTTGAACGCCTCCTTGACGACCTCCGAATTGACGTAGCCGGTCGGGCCCTTCCAGCCCGAAGGCGGCTTGTCGAGGACAAAGTGGACCTGGAACTGCTCGGGCTTGCGGGCGGCGAGGTCTGTTTGAGAAGGTCGCGGGGTGGGGTCGGCGGTGAAGTTTGGCGCGGCGAGGTGGAGCACAAGAGGATAGGAGGGGACGCAAAGTGTCAGTAGACTGTTCTTGCGAGCGATTGAGCTCCGCCGCCCGAGCGAGAGGCAACCTCGAGGGAGCTCTTGCGCTCGAGCCTGGAGAGAGAGAGAGCGAGGACCGCTCGACGCACCCTCGAACTCCTTGCGCAGGAGAATGTCCTCCTCGGTGACGTTGGCAAAGATGAGAGTCGCCTTGGTCTTGTCCTGCGGGTTGGCGCTGTGTGTTCGAGCGAGGTCAGTCGGTCAATCCGGCTGCTCGAGCTCGGGAGGCTCGACCGCGGCGAGGAGAGGGCAGGGACGCACTCGATCGCCTGGAGGATCTGCCACGCCGGCGTGACGCCCGAACCGCCGACGATGAAGCCGACCGACTCGAACTCGTTGGCCTGCGGGATGACGAGGAAAGAGGGTCAGTGCGGGGTCGAGCTAGACGCAGAGAGGGGGATCATGAGCGCACCTTCCACGGGTGCTTGGGGATCGGGCCTGTAAATGGTGCGACGGGTCAATGTGTGCTCGAGATGCGCTGCGCAAGCTCGACCTCGACGCTGCGGCCCTCGAGCCGCAGACGAAGAGAGAAGGCGAGTCGGGCTCGAGAACACGGCGACGCACCCTTCATGGCGACCGAGTCACCCGCCTTGAGGCCGAAGATGTGCTCGGTAAAGGCGCCGCCCTTGTAGTGCTTGATGAGGAGCTCGAGCTTGCCCTCGACGTCGGGCGCCGTGACGGGCGTGTACGGGCGGATGACGGGCTTGCCCTTGTCGTTGACGCACTCGCCCTCCTTGGACGCCTTGCAGACGAGAGCGCTCGCGACGGTGAGGCCCGACGAGGTGCCCTCCGGAAGGTCAAAGACGAAGCGCGACGTGTTGCTGCGAGAGAGAGAGGGATGGAGGGGAGCGGCGAGGGTCAGTCACCGCGCGCGCCGACACGACGAGAGAGGGCGAATAACGGGGGACGCACTGGTTGTACGGGATGACCTCGGCGAGCTTAAAATCGCGGAACTCGTCGTTGGAGAGGGCCGACTCGCCCTGGACCTTGACGCCGCCGTCGTCGGTCGTCTTGACGCCCTGGAACGCGCCTGCGCCGCCCGAGCCCGGGGCCTGTGCGGTGCCCTTTGCGGTGCCGGCCTTTGCGTCCTGGAGGTGGAGGCGCTGGTCGCGGGTCGAGAGGTAGAAGACGGCCGAGCCGGCGAGGCCGGCGCCGAGGAAGTAGGGGGCCGAGGACGAGGTCGAGGCGGTGGCCGAGGTGGCGTACGAGCGTGCCGACTGGCCCTGTGGAGGGGATGTGCGAGTCAGAAGAGAGAACGGGTGCGGGTGTGGACGAGATCGAGATCGGCGAGACGAGGGAGGAGGGGAGGAGGGAGGCGAGAGGGGAGAGGGACGCACGGCCGAGCGGGAAGAGCGCAGGGTCTGCTGAGCGAAGCGGGAGAACATGGCTGCTGTCCTCGAGAGTTTAGCGGGTGATGTGGGAGAGTGAGAGCTCCTCCTCGGCGACGGACCTCGACAGCTCGTCATCTCATCTTCGAACTCTGGTGATACCGCACCGGCTGGGCAGGACACTCGCCAGACGTGCTCCAACAGCTCTACACACTCGACCCAGCTCGGCCCACGCCAGCCAGTCGCCGCGACGTCGACACGCGGGCCCTCCTCCACTCCTCGGCCCACACCCCGCACATCCTCGACCTCGACAGCGACTCGGCTCGAGCAGCCTGCACACGCAAGCACGTCTTGCATCCGCCTGAATCCGACCAGCTCGTCCTCCTGTGCGTGCCCCCTTCCTCCACCTTCCCCTCCTCCTCGAGGCCCCACCTCCGAGCCGCTCTCCCTCGGGCGACGAGCTACGCACAAGGAGCGTCAGACTGACTCTCTCCCCCCTTTGTGCAGGTACAAGGCCCCGCACCACCGCCACTCGCCGAGCGCGTCGACCGCCCCGATCCTCGTCCTCCTCGTCGGGCCAGCCTCGCTCCTCTCGCCGCCATGTCCAGCTCCAAGGCGACCGCCGAGCGCCATCAGCGACAGCTCCTCGTCCTCCTCAAAGAGCCGGGCAACGACAAGTGCGCCGACTGCAAGGCGCGCAACCCGCGGTGGGCCTCGTGGGACCAGGGCGTCTTCCTGTGCGTCCAGTGCGCGTCGATGCACCGCAAGATCGGCGCCCACATCACCAAGGTCAAGAGCGTCACCCTCGACACGTGGACCCGAGAGCAGGTCGACAGCATGCGCCTCAAAGGCAACCTGCGCGTCAACGCCCAGCTCAACCCGGACGAGCGCCGGCACCCGTGCGTCCCTCGTCCTCTGCCCTCTTCCCAGACCGCGCCCTGACTCGTCCCGCCGCCGCAGACCTCCTCCACCCGACTCGGGCGACGAACGCAACTCGGAGCTCGAGCGCTTCATCCGCAACAAGTACGAGTACCGCAACTTTGTCGGACCCGCGCCGGCCGCACCTCCACCTCCGGGACCACCACCACCCGCCTACCAGTCGTCGCACCTCAACGGCTCCACGTTCTCGCCGAGCACGACGGCGCCGCCTCCGCCACGACGAGCGCCGAGCACGAGTACCTCGTTCGCCCCGCCGCCGAGCGACCCTCCTGGTCCTCCCCTCCCGAGCCGACCGCGGTCACGCACCGCACCCTCGAGCGCCGCACCCCCCTCCGCGTTCGACGACTTGTCCTCCTTCTTCCCCTCGTCCTCCTCGTCGCCCGGCGCCGGCCTCGCCGCGCCCAACCTCCCGCCGCGACGAGCTCCCTCGGCGCCGCCTCTCGGCCGCAAGAGCGTCCGCTTCCCCGACGACCCGCCGACCATCATTCCCTCTCCCGACGACTCGGACGCCGAGGACGACGCGCCGCTCGCGCGCCCTCGGTCGGCGTCGGCGCCCGTGCCGCGCAAGGGCGTCCTCCGGTTCCGCTCTGGGAGCGGCAGCGAGATCCTCGTCGACTGGGCCGCCTTTACGCGCGACTCGGACCTCCTCCCGGACGACGTCGGCGACGACGAGGACGTGCCGCTCGGGACGCTCGGCGCGCTCGGCGCGAGGGGCGCGAGCGTCGGCATGGCGGGCGTGCCGCAGCAGCAGGGCGCGTGGGCCGTCCCGTACGGTCAGCCGGGCGCCGCCATGGGTGCGGGCGCGCCGGCGTTTGGGCACGGGCCGGGCATGGGCGTCGAGGCGCCGACGGTCGCGCCGCTCCTGCCGCAGTACACGGGCAGCGCCAAGGGCTACCTGCACCAGCAGCGCGCTCACGAGCAGCAGCAGCAGCAGCAGCCGCAGCCGCAGCCGCTCCAGCAGCAGGCGACGGGCATCGACGCGTTCCAGCAGATGTTCCAGCCCCGAGCGTCGCAGGGCTCGAACCCGTTCCTCCAGCAGCAGCAGCAGCAGCAGCAGCAGTTCGCCCCTCCTCCTCCTCCTCCTCCTCAGCCTCAGCAGCCCTTGGGCTTCCCCCAGCAGCACCAGCCGCCGCCGCCGCCGCCGCAGTTCGCCCAGCCGCAGCCTCGAGCCGGCACCAACCCGTTCCTCCTCAACCGCTCCACCTACACGCCCTCGCCTCAACCGCCAGCTCAGCCTTCGTACCAGCAGCAGCAGCAGTACCCTCAGCAGCAGCAGCAGCACCAGCCGCCGCGACCGTCCGCCAACGACGTCTGGGCCGACCTCGACATGCTGAGCCTCGGCGGTCCACCGCAGCCCGCCTTCCACGGGCACGGCTACGGCGGCGGCAGCGGGAGCCACTCGCCGTCGCCCCCTCCTCCTCCTCCTGCTCAACCGGCCGCGCTCGCACCGCTGCGCCCGCAGCTGACGGGCTTTGTCCCGTCGTCGTCGTTTGGCCAGCAGCTCGCGCGCGAGGCGGGCGGCGGCAGGAGCGGGGCGGCAGGAGGAGCAGCGGGGCTGTCGCTCCAGGTCCCGGGCGGCGGCGCAGGAGGAGGAGCAGGAGGGCCGTCGTCGAGCGGTCCGTCGTCACCCGCGCCGTTCTCGGCGGGCGGCGCGAGCCCGGGCCCCGGGGTCGCGCCGGCGCCCTTGCGGCCACAGTTGACGGGCTTTGTGCCGTCCTCGGCGTTCGGGCAGGAGCTCCTGCGTGGCGGCGGCGGCGGCGGCGGCAACGGCGACGGTGCGGGCAGCGCGTCGTACGGCCAGCAGCAGGGCCAGGGCCAGGGCCAGCAGCAGCCGCACCAGCCGACGCCGCTCCGGCCGCAGCTCACGGGCTTTGTGCCCAGCTCGCGATTCGGCCTCGAGCTCGCCGGCGGCGGCGGCGGCGGCAGCGGGTCGGGCTCGTCGACGCCCAACCTCGGCGGCGCTGGCGGCGTCGAGCCCGCGCCGTTCGACTTTGTCTCGGTGCCGCCCCAGCAGCAGCAGCAGCAGCAGCCTCAGCAGCAGGGCGCGCCAAACCCGTTCTCGAGCATGGGCGGCGGCGGCGGTGGTGGTGGTGGTGGGCCGTCGCAGGGTCGAGGAGCCGCGGGCTCGCCGAACCCGTTCCTCCTGCGGCCGCAAGTGACGGGCTTTGGCGGGTCTCAGCAGCCGCAGCCACAGCAGCAGGGGCCGATGCAGGGTGGGCCGGGTGGCGGGTTCATGCAGCCGCAGTTGACGGGCTTTGGCGGTCCGAGCGGCGGCGGCGCAGGAGGAGGGAACCCGTTCCTCGCGTTCCAGCAGCAGCAGCAGCAGCAGGGCGGCGGCGGGTGGAGGTAGCTGTAGATGGAGCGAGTGCGATAGAGCTCGGCGAGCGGTCTGTGGCTGTGTTGTGCGGCGGCGCGAGGAGAGCGAGCGAACGAGCGAGCGAACTTGAGAAGGTCGAGCGAAGCGCGAAGACGAACGGCTTTGCCCTCTCTGGTGCGCCCCGCTCACCCTCGATTGTATCTCGCTATTGTCGCCCGAGCACGTCGAGAGAACTGGAGCGAGCGAGAGAAAGAAGAGTTGTGCGAGCGAGCGAGGGGGAGCTGGCGAGGCCCGAGCCCGAGAAAGCTGCGAGCTTGACGCGCACAGCGACGCCGAGACGCACAGGGTCCCAGGGCAAGTCGTCGAGCAGCCTCGAAGGAGCGTGACGCGACGAGGAGCCTCTCGCTTCGCTCGGACCTCTCCTCGACCTGCTCGTTCCGAGAACCGGTCGTTGCCCGCCGTCCTCTCTACGGCACCGCCTCCCCAGCTGCCCCTCCTCGCTCCCCCTCCGCCTCCGCCTCCCTCTGCGCCCTCTCCCTCTCCCTCCGATCGAGCCACTCGCGGATGCCCGTGCTCCCCATCTTGGTCGCCACCTCGACCTCGACCTCGGCGCCGGCGCCGGCGCCCCGGCCCTGTCGCTGCGCCTCCTCGCCGCCGACGAGCGAGATGGTGAAGATGTCGAGGCGCGAGAGGGAGCGCGAGGCGCGCAGGGTGTTGACTGTGAGCGGGCGGCGGAAGGAGAGGGAGGGAGGGAAGGAGGGAGGGAGGGAGGGAGGGGAGGGCAGGAAGAAGGTCAGTCAGGTCGAGAGGTGGAGGGCGCGAGACCGGGTAAAGGATGGGGGAGAAGAGAGAGAGAGAGAGAGAGAGAGAGAGAGAGAGAGAGGAGGACGCACTCGCGTCGCCGCCGGCGCGCGTCTCGTCCGACACGACGAGCGCCTCGATCGCCGGGTCGTTGGCCGTCGGGCCGTACACGTCCTGTGTGGGCGTCGTGGTGAGTCTGTACATCTCGACGACCGTCCTCTTGGGCCGGGACGAGAAGAGGAAGAGCGCGCGACGCACCTGGAGAGGAACGGCGTCGCACTCGACCGAGGGCCGCACGAGCTCGACAAAGCGCCTGACGGCGCGCATGCGCACGTCGATCGGCTCGAGGAGGTGCTTGAACTTTTTGTTGACGAGGAGGTGGTCGTCTGCGGGGCGTGCGGCTGAGTCAGTGCTTGTAGGTGAGGGAGAGAGAGAGAGAGAGCGGGAGGGACGGACCCGAGACGCCGACGACGAGGCGCGAGGTGCACAGGGATGCGGCCATGGTGAGCAAGATTTTGTGCCCGGCGTGCAGGTGGTCGAACGTGCCGCCGAGGGCGACGACCGGGTAGGTCGGCGGGAAGTTGCTGTCGGCGGTCGTCGGGGTCGAGGTTGCGGCGGACGAGTCGGGCCCTGGAGCGGCGGTCGCCTTGCCCTTGCCCATGCCGTCATCGTCGCCGTCCACGCCGTCGCGCGAGTAGTCCCAGTGCGACGTGGCCGAGTCGTCAGAGACGCACAGGCGCGAGACGGGGTCGCGCATCTGCTCGACGACGACGTCGACGTGCTTGAGCGGGCCGTGGCCGTCGTCGTGGTCGAGGAAGGCGTGGGTGGCGGCGTTGTAGATGCGGGCGAGGGCTTGTTCGAGCGGGAGGAAGAGGGCGGTCGGAGGTGGGGAAGTGGGCGAGGTGGTGGTCGAGGTGGACGAGGGCGCGGGTGACCAGGGCGAGGGTGCGTCCCGAGGGGTGCGGATGATGACGAGGAGCGCCGTGTTAGTCTGCTGGGCTGCCGAGTGGACCCAGTCGAGGTGGCTCGCACTCCGAGCTGATGAGGACGAGTTGACGAGGTGCGAGAGCGAGGGGAACGACAGGACGACCGTGTGGTCGGGCTGGGCCATGGTCGAGGGCGCGTACTGTCGCTTCGGAGTGGCAGCTGGACTGGCCTGGATGAGCGAGGAGAGCGAGCCCCCGGGCTCTCGTCGTCGTCGCCGTGCGAGGCTCCGCCAACTCTCGCCCTCTCCCTCCTCACCCTCTGCGACCATGGCCCCGCTCGGTCTCGCAGTCGACACACAGTACGGCCCCGTACAGGGATTCGCCGACACCCACCGCCTCCAACTCACCTCGCCCGCCCTCGCCCAACCTCCTCTCCCTCTCGGCGACCGCAAACCGGTCCACAAGTGGCTCGCCATCCCGTACGCCCAAGCACACCGCTTCAACCGACCCGTCCCACCTCACCCATGGTCTCACCCACAGCCCTGCCTCGAGTTCGGGTCCGTCTTCCACCCCCTCCCCACCTTGGCCTCGCACAGCTCACACCTCGTCCCCCCTCTCGCAGCACCCAGTTCCCGCAACCGCCGTCCAACACCGAGCTCCTGTCCGTCCCCTGCCCCTCGCCCTGCGCCGCACCACCACTGACACACCTCGCACCCCCTCGCAGCCTCGCGCGCCTGCCCGGCTTCCTCATGCGCACCCACATCGCCACGAGCGAGCACTCGCACTTTGTCAACGTCTTTGCCCCGGGCGACGTCCAGCAGGGAGAGGACCTCCCCGTCCTCGTCTGGGTCTAGTGCGTCCCCTCGCTCTCTGTCGTCGACCCGCACTGACCTCTGCACTGCCTCCCCTCCCTCGCAGCGGCGGCGCCCTCAACAATGGCGACTCGGCCCGCTTCTTCTACGACCCGACCGAGCTCGTGCGCGACTCGGCGAGCCGCAACCAGCGCTGCATCGTCGTCACCCTCAACTACCGCACCAACATCTTTGGTCCGTCCTCCGTCTTTCTTTCGCACGTGCCCTCGCGCCACGACTGACCTAGTACGCCCCTCGAAACAGGCTTCTGCGCGAGCCAGGACCTCGTCGACGAGGACCCGCAAGGCCTCGCTGGCAACTATGGCCTGTACGACGTCGTCGCCGCTCTCGAGTGGGTGCGTTCCCACCTTCCCCCTCCTCTCCCCTGGCCCGCTCTCCCGACCCGAGCTCACTCGCTTCGCCCAATCAGGTCCAGCATAACATCCGCAACTTTGGCGGCTCGCCCGACCGCGTGACCGCGTTTGGCCAGAGCGCCGGCGCGTTCCTCATCTCGCACCTCCTCGTCTCGGGCAAGCGGTTGTTCCAGCGCGCAATCTGCCAGAGCGGCGCCGCCAACACGATGGTGCGTCCTCTCTCTCTCTCTCCCTGCCTGTCGCTCGTGCCCGAGTGGGAGCGAGCGTCTCGCTGGAAGGGCCAAAGCAAGAGCTCACCTCGTCGTTCGTCGCGCTGCGCAGATGCTGCGCCCGGTCGACAAGGCCTACCCGGCGTACGACTCGATCCTCACCTCGCTCGGCGTCGACCTGCCCACCTCGACGCCCTCGTCGCGCCTCGCCGCCCTGCGCGCCGCGCCTCCCTCAGCCCTCCTCGCCCAGCACGTCGCGACGCACTCGCTGTCCGGGCTCTCGCTCGCGCTCGAGCCGGCGGGCGTCGAGGGCGCAGTGTGGACGCGGGACACGATGGCAAGGCTCGAGAGGGGCGAGAGGGACGAGTGGGTGAGAGAGGTCGTGCTCGGCGTGACCGAGGACGAGGGGACCATCTTTGCCCAGATGCTCGGCGTGCGTCTCAGCTCTCTCTCTCTCCTCCCTCGTCATCTTCCGTGCAGCGTTCTCGGAGCCCTACAATGACGCTCCTCGTCCATCTCTCCCCGCAGCTCACCTCGCCCGGCGCCTTCACCCAGTACACCTCGCAGTTCCCGCCCTCGCTCGTCCCGCGCATCCGTGCCCACTACCTCGGCGGCGACGACGCGGCGCACCCAGAGCCGGGCACGGTCCCGCTCGCGCAAACGCCCGGCGCGCGGCTCCTCGCCGACCAGATCTTTGTCCACCCGGTCCTCGACCAGGCGTGCGCGCTCGCGCGACTCGCACCTGGGCCCACCTCCACCTCCTCGACGTCCTCGGCGCCTGCAGCCACCTCGTCGGCGGCGGCGGCGAGCGCGGCCCCGCCGGCACGCGTCTGGCTGTACCGCCTGCGCACGGGCCCCTCGTCTTTGCGCGCGCACCCGGTCGCGTCGCAGCTCGGCAGCTTCCACTCGATCGACCTCCCGCTCGTGTTCAACTCGAGGAGCCTGTGGGAGGGCGACGCGGCGAGTGGGAGGGAGGACGAGGCGAGGGGCGATGAGAGGACGGCGGAGGAGGTTGGGAGGAGGTGGGTCAGGTTTGCGATCGAGGGCGAGCCCGGTGCGTCGAGCGCTCTCTCTCTTCCTTCCTCTCTCCTTCCACGTCGACCTCGGCGGCATGGTCCCTCGTCGTCACCCCTTACTGACCTCGTCCCTCCCCTCCCCCCTCCCGTCTCTCTCGTCCCCCTCTCTCGCGCCCGCCGACAGACCCTTCCTGGCCCACGTTCGACCCCTCGTCCTCGTCGCCGTCCCACCTCGTCTTTGATCACGACGGCGCGACGCACGTCGAGCGCGTCGAGGGCGCCACAAAGGCCGACAGGCTCGAGCTGCACTTTGCTGGCATGGCCGAGGACGACGAGGGCGACGAGGTGCTCGGGGTGCGTCGGCGTGCTCTCTCTCTCTCTCTCTCTCTCTTCCTCGCGGCGGCACGGTACTGACTCGGCACTCGAACGCGCAGACGACCGACGAGTAGAAGTGTGCTCGCTCCAGATTTGGCCGTAGACTCGCTCGCTCGGACCCCCTTCTCTTTTGCCCTGCAACGTCCGGCTCCCCCTTCCGCTCTGAAGCACGAGCGTCGTTCTTCTCTCGTCATCGTCGAAGAGTGAGAGAGAAAGGCGAAAGAGAGAGGGTGCAAGGAAAGCTACATCCCTCGCACCTCGTCCCCCGCGCCCTCGAGCCCCTCCCAGACCCGCCCCTCGAGCTCCTCGACCGCCCTCCTGACGTCCGCCGGCCCGCCCTCGATCACCCTCTTCACCTCGTCCTCGCCCATGCCCCACAGGACGTGCGTCACGCGCCCATCGACGACCCAGTGCGGGCTGCGCACGCCGTCCTCGACCCGCCCGTCCGGCGGGTGGTCGAGCAAGAGCGCCTGCGCGACGAGGTTGACGCCCACGAGCGTGTGCACGAGCTCGACCGAGTGCTGGATCAGGTCGCGGCGCGGCGCGGCGCCCGAGGCGCTCGCGGCGCGCACGGCAGAGGAGCGCAGGAGCGCGGGGACGGCCTCGGGCGCGAGGGCGAGCCAGGCGCCGACGACGAGAGCGCAGCGCACCTCGTGGCGGGACCAGGCTTGCGCGGCAGGGAGGAGCGCGACGAGGTGCCGCAGGGCGACGACGAGCGGGAGGAGCTGCTGCGCGACGGTGCCGCGTGCGGGCCACGCAGCGGCGTCGGCGCCCGCGCCCGCGCCCGGTCCGGCTCCCGGGTACCCGAGCGCGACGAGAAAGAACGACTGGCGCACGGCGAGGGGCGCGAGCGCGATGGGCGAGTGCGCGGCCCAGGTCGCCGGGTCGACGCCGCGCTCGTCGGCGAGCAGCGCGCCGAGCGGCACGACGGGCACGGTCGCGGCGTGCAGCGCGTCGTTGCGCCGGACATACTCGACGACGTCGTCGCCGAGGAGCCCGACGGCGTCGCGCAGGATAGCGTACACCCACCGGCGGAGCGGGCGCGCGAGGCGCACCATGGGCGACTGGAAGTCGGGCACCTCGACCGACCCTTGGCACATGACGACGCCGTGCTTGAGCACGTGCGGGTGGAACGACGACAGGTGCGACTGCTTGAACGCGGCGTGGTACGCGGCGCGAGCGCGCGCCTGCGTCGGCGAGTCGACGCCCGGCCGAGGGTGGAGAGGGAACGTCGGCGAGGGGGCCTCGAGCGGCCGCAGGGCGTACGAGTGGGCCGACAGGGCCAGGTTGGCGCCCATGAGCGGGTCGAGGGGCACGGCGCGGCCCGCGAGGAGGAGGGGCAGGACGGCAAAGACGACGTCCTGGACCTGGGCGAGCGTGTCGACGGGCATGCGCGCGCACCTCGACAGGAGCCCCGCGATGCGCAGGAGCTCTCGCGGGTCGACGAAGCCGCGGAACGGGATCGACGAGGCTCGCCGCGGCGTGTGGAGCGACTCGCTGTAGTTGGCGATGTCGTTGCCGATGAGGGCGGCGAGGATCGGGAGGAAGGTGGGCGGGAGCGAGAAGGCGCGCGCGATGACGGCCGGCTGGAAGACGCGGAACTGGAGCTCGACGACGGGCTGGTTCGGCGGCACCTGCTCGAGCCGAGGCTCGTGCAGCGGGCCGTACGTGATCGAGTTGAGCGGGACGTAGCCACGACACCGCGCCGGGTAGATGAAGTAGTCCGAGTCTGCGTGGCGAGAGCGAGAGTGAGTGGGTGTTCGAGGTGCGCGAGAGAGAGGACAACGAGAGGGAACTCGCCGTTCGAGATGACGAAGCCGTTCTTCCTCTGCGCGAGCTCGGCCGTCGGCGAGTCTGCCTCGCCCTCGGCGCAGTGGTTCACGACGCCGAGGAGCTCGAGCTCGGACCAGATGCACAGGTGGGCGAGCGGCGGGAGCCGAGTTGCGGCGCTCTCGTACTTGTGGTGGGTGCGCAGGTGGTCGGGGAGGCGCATGTAGGTGATGGAGCGCTCGAGCGACTGGGTGCTGCGGCTAATGACGGTGGCGAGCTTCTCGCGCTCAAACGGGCCTGCAGGATGGCGGTCAAGAGGTCAGGACGGTGTGTGCGAGGCGACGAGAGGGAGAGGGGGAGGGAGCGCACCGTCCCACACGAACTCTGGCTCGAGACCGCACTTGCGCCAGTACTCAATGTAGCGCCGGACGTTGTGGCGGATGCGCGAGTAGCCGCCGCCCTCGAACGTCTCGACGAGGCCGACGTGGTAGGCGAAAGCGAGGCCGTCGACGATGGCCGGGATCGGGCCGGGCTCGTCGTTGCCGGGCGAGGGGTGCGAGGTGATGGTGCCGAGGTTGTGCTTCTTGACGAACGAGGTGAGGCTGGCGACGCCCATGTTGAGCAGGCTGCAGTCGGCCGCGAGGATCGGAGTGTGGATGACGAGGACGAGGGGGCGGCGACAGGGTTGGCTGGACGGGAGAGCGAGCCAGTTGAATCTAGAGGTACACGATGCTCTAGTGGTACACTGTGGCGGTACAGGCAGAGCCCGAGGCGAGAGCAGCGAGCGGTTCGAGGGAGACGAGGAGGAGCGACAACCACCTCGTCCCGGTCCTCGCCCGCCGCACCGCTAGAGCCTTCTTGCTCCAGGCCAGCGAGCTAGCTGCTGTCCTCCAGGCTCCTCTCAATCAAGCCCCAGGTGCGCACGAGCTCTCCCTTCTTCGACTCGTTCTCATCAGCTCCCAGGTGGGGGATCCCGGTGGAGAAGGAGACCGAGACGGTGGGTCGAGCTGTAGGAGCCACGGCTGGAGCCCAGACAGGCCAAACGGCCCACACCCGACCGCCAGGCCCTCCACGAGGCTGTGTGCCCCGAGCCGGCCTCGTCGAGCACCCTCCTCTCGCCCCGAACCCGCGCTCACCTCGCTCCCACCCGCCCTACAGCTCGCCGACCCGCACGACTCGTCATGGTCCAGCCTACGGCACGTCCGCCTCGACGACTGAGCCCGGCCGAGGCCGCCCAGATCCCCTCGACCTCGCTCCCCATCGGCGCCCAGATCTCGCATCTCATCCACGACTTCACCGACCTCTCGCTCGACCTGTTCACCATCCTGTCGTCGCCGTCAACATCGAGTGCGGGCACGAGGCCGACCGCGCCCATCTACGACCAGCTCGCCGCCGTCGACGACAAGCTCGCGCGCCTCCTCGTCCTGTACGACGCGCACCAGGCGCACCAGCAGCGCGTCGACGCCCTCGTCGCCCAGCTCGGCACCCTCGACGCCGCGTGGCACGCGTCGGCGTCGACCCTGCGCGAGTGCACCCAGTCGCTCGCGCCCGTCGTCGAGTCGGGCGCGCTCGACCGCGCCGCCATCCTCGCCGCGTCGCGCGCCGGCCCGGCCCTGTCGCCCTCGTCGCTCCTCCAGTACGCGCGCCTCCTCGCGCCCTTCACGTCGGCCCCGCCAAGCTCGCTGTACCCGCCCGAGGACAAGCTCGACCTGCGCGGCGTCGGCGCGACCGACCCGACGGGCAGGTCCCTCCCGCCGGGCGCCATCCCGCCGTTCCCGACCGACGCCGTCATGCGTCGCGGCAGGCTTCAGTTCGGGCGCGAGGGCCTCTTGCACGGGCTCGGCGAGACGAACGAGGTGGGAGGTGCGTCCCCTTCCTCTCTCTCTCTCTCCTTCATCTTCGTCCCCTGCGTGTTGGCTCACTAACCTGGCCACGTCCACAGCTCGACGAGAAGGTGCCGAAGGAGGTGCAGCAGAGCAGGCGAGCCGGCCCGACGCGGCGGCGCGGCTCGAGCAGGAGGCAAAGGCGCACGAGGCGACGAGGGCAGGAGCCGCGCCGTTCGAGGGCGGCGCAGCTGGGGCGGCGGGCGATACGGACGACGACGAGTTCGACTTTGACCTCGACTTGAACCCGGACTTGTAACAGCTCGTTGGCGGTCGGCTCTCGGCGCACAGTGCTCGCGAGGAGAGCGAGAGCGAGAGCAGCTCGAGCAGCGCCAGTCGAGGGAGCTCTTCTCGGCGAGCGGCTTGGAGACACTTTCTGTGCGCCCTGCGGTAGTCGGCGCACGGCCGGGGCGAGCGAGAGGCGAGCCGCCACCTGCAAGATCCGGCTGCTTCGACCAAGTCCAGGCGACGGCCGCCTCGCCACTTTGCTCCAGCACAGGACTCAGTTCAGCAGCCATGGTGAGCCCCTCGTGCCCTCTCTCAACTCCTGCAGCCCCTCGTCCCGCCCGCCCGCACGCCGTACGCCTCTCTGACCCCGCCTCTCTCCTCCTCATCTTCCTCCGACTTCCCCTTGACCTCTCGCCCAGTCCGCACCACGAGTAATCGCCCAGGTCGTAATCCTCGGCTCGCAAATCCTCGGCAAGGCCTTTGTCCAGGCGTACCGCCAAGCAGCGCGCAGTGCGTCCCCTCCCACCTTGTCCCTCTCCTCCTCTCCTCCTCGGCACGAGCTGATCGTCTCCCCACCCTCACCCGCGCACAGACGCCCGCGCCGGCGCAGAAGGCGCAGCAGCAGGCGGTGCCGTCGGCGGCCGCGGCGGCAACGTCGACGCCATCTCGCGCAACCACGGCATGACGCTCGACGAGGCGGCCGACATCCTCAACGTCAAGCGCGGCGGGATCCAGGCAAAGGAGGAGACCGAGCTGCAGCGCATGCTCAAGGTCCGTCCACCTCGTCCACTCCTCTCCTCTCTGTCTCGCCCGCACCGCCTGACCCCTCGCTCGCCACAGAACTTTGACCACCTGTTCGCGGCCAACAACCCCCTGACGGCCGAGGGCAAGCCTCACTCGTCGCACTACCTCCAGAGCAAGATTGTGCGCGCAAAGGAGCGGATAGAGGCCGAGATGAGCAACGCCATGAAGGGCGGCGAGGCGGGCGCGGCTGCAGAGGGCGGCGCGGCGGCCGAGGGTCAGGCGGCGGCGACGGCGGGCAAGGATGTGCCGCCCAAGGCATGAGACGGCTTCGGGCGGGCTAGAGACGTCGACGACGGGCGGCAGGGGGCGCGCTAGACTGGCTGTACTTGTAGCGACACTATACCCCTCTCTCTCTCTTCGCTCTCTCCTCCTCCCCTCTCTCTCGTGCACCCATAGCAGCAACAGCATCTCTCACTCTCACGTGCTCAGTCTCCATCGAGAAGTCGAGAGTCCTTGGCTCGAGTTGCAAGACCGCTCTCACCGCACCGGCAAATGCCCGAGCCTCCACCCAGCTCCTCCCTCGAGCGGCTCGCCCTCGCCATCTCCCGCCGCCGCGACAGCCGCATACAGCGCGACACGTGCGCCGTCAACCCCGCGCTGCGGCTTGGTCCCGCTCGCGCTCGAGTACAGCGCGTGGAGCGACTGCTCGCGCGCGTGCGACGTCTGGTCCGCGAGCGCCGACGCGAGCTGCTTGGCGAACGAGGACGACGGCTGTTGTTGGAGCACACGAGAGCCACGAGAGTCAGGCCGTGTCGCCGACCGGGCAAAGATTGGAAGACAGAGGGAGAGAGAGCGGGACGCACGGTCTTTTTCTTGGGCGCCGCCGTTCCGAGCGCGAGCACGACCGCGTTGCGGTACCCGCCGCGGCGCTGCCCGCCCTTGACCTCGTCCTTCTCGTGCAAGAGGCCATACACGGCCTTGCCGACGTCCCACCAGCGCTCGGCGCCCCACTGGGCGTCGCGCGCCTCGACGACGGGCAGCGCCACGTTGACGAGCTCGGTGTCGGGGTCGAGCGCGAGTGCGCGCAGGACGCGCGTCGAGGTTGACGACAGGGCGAGGACGGCGGACGAGGTGGCGGGCACGCCCGAGGGGGCGAGGTGCGCGAACGAGCGGAGGAGGGCCGACGCGAGGCGCGGCGACGAGGGGAAGCTGAGAGGCGGCGACGAGGCCGACGTGACGTGCGGCGCAGATGTGACGACGAGGTGCGAGGTAGTGGTCCTGCGGCGGGGGCTCTAGAGTCAGGCGGGCGGCGACGCGGCGAGGAAAAGGGAGGGCTGGACGAACTCGTGCGGCGCGAGGAGGATGACCGACTGCGGGTTGAGCGAGTTGATCTCGGCGCCGATGCGCTCGAGCGCGCCGATGTCGACGTCGTCGCCTGTAGGGCAGGGACAGTCAGTGCTGGGCTCGAGCGCGCAGGAGAGAGAGAGAGGTGCGAGGGAAGGAGGAGGAGAAGGTCCGGGCGCACCTTGCTCGACAAAGTAGACGGGCAGCGTCTCCCTGAGCCCGTTCTCGACGCCGGCGTGCTCTGCCCTGCGCTCGACCTCCCTCAGCTGGCGCTTGTACTCCTTCTCGAGCTCCCTGCCGCTCTCCTTGCTGCCGAACCGGAGCTGCATCTCGATCTCGGCCTCCCAGTCGGCCTCGACCGAGTGCTCGTGCCCCGGGTGCGGCTCGATGCCGGCCTGGTACCGCGCAAAGGGCCCGGCCCACCGCTTGCCGACCTCGGTCGTGTGAAGGGCGTGCGAGGGGAGGAAGGGGAGGCGCGACGACACGCTCGCGGGGAGGATGGACGGCAGATCGAGACGAGGCAGGAAGGCCGCCAGGACGCCGAGGACGAGGCCCCATAGAAGCAGGCGCACGTTGGGCGCCATGGTGAACGAGGTCGCGGTCGGGTCGACGAGGTGAGGGGGCGGGGGAGGAGGAGGAGCCAGGGTCGGCGACGCGCTCGAGAGGCTGTCGGTCGGGCTCAGTAGCGCGAGGTGCAGTCTGAGCGCAGGCTGCGGTCGTGTGCAGCTCCTCGCGCGGCGGCAGCGGAGTGTGGTGAGGCCAGAGCTCCTCTCCCTCTCGCTCTCGCTTCCGAACCTTCGCAGCGTCGCACCTTTTCTCGCCCGCGCGTCGATAGAGAGCAGCCCAATCTATGCTGCATATCACACACCGAGATAGATTCTACCCAAAAGTGCGCGACGAGAGGAAAGCTCTACTTGGCGCCCTCGGACCCGCTCGCACCTCGCTGCGCCTTGTCGGCCATCTCCTTGAGCAGCTCGAACTCGCCCGACTTGCGGCACAAGGCCGCGAACGCCGAGTCGTCGCGAGCGAGGAGCGCGGACGGCGTGTCGTACTCGAGGACGCGACCCTGGTCGAGAACGAGGACCTTCGTGTAGTCGATGATCGTCCGAAGGCGGTCTGCGCGGGGGAGAGGAGGGTCAGTGCCGAGGGCCGCGATAGTCGGACGTCGAGAATGGTCGGCGGGCGAGAAAGAAAGATCCGAGAGGGAGAACAAGGGCGCAGAGGGCCGCCGACGAGGAGGAGGAGAGAGGGGGGGACGCACGAGCGATGCAGAGGATGGTCGCGTCGGCCATCTCGGCCCGAATCGTCTGCTGGATGCGCTCGTCGGTCGCGTGGTCGAGGCTCGCAGTCGACTCGTCGAGGATGAGGATGCTCGACGACTTGAGCTTGAGGATTCCGCGTGCGAGGGCGAGCAGCTGACGCTGACCTGCGAGTGGCCGAGCGGCGAGAGGCACAGTCAGGTTTCCGTCGACGGTAGGAAATGAGGAAGAGAGGAAGAAGGCGAGGGACGCACCGGCCGAGAAGTTCTTGCCGCCCTCGGTCACGTCCATGTCGAGCGACTTGACGACGTAGCGCTCCGTCTCCTCGACCGCCGCCGTCGACGCCTCCGAATCGCTCGGGTCGGGGCTCACCGCCCGGCTCGGGCCCGGCGTGGGCTTGGGCGTGATGCCGCTGACGCCGGGCGCCGCCATCTGGACCCGGCGCAGCGAGTCCCACACGTCGCGGTCCGAGTGCTGGCCGAACGGGTCGAGGTTGAACCGCAGCGAGCCCTTGAACAGGGCCGCCTCTTGAGCGACGATCGTCAATCGGCTGCGTAGGTCGTCGAGCGCGAGCGAGTTGATGTCGAGGCCGTCGATCGAGATGTTGCCGCTCGTCGGCTCGATGAACCGGAAGAAGCTCAGCGCGAGCGAGCTCTTGCCCGAGCCCGTGCGCCCGACGATGCCGATCTTGTCGCCGCCCTGGACCGTGAACGAGACGTCCTTGAGGACGGCCGGCAGCTCGGGCGCGTACGACGCCGTGAGGCCCTTGACCTCGATCGTGGCGCCGCGAGCAGGCCAGATGGCGGGAGGCTTGACGCCGCCCTGGTTCTCCTGCTCGAGCTCGAGGTCTGCGAAGCGGGGTGGGCGAAAAAGGTCAGTTTGGGAAGGCCGAGGCGAGGGAAGGTGGGAGGACACGGCGACGCACACTCCTGGACGCGCTCGATCGAGTTGGCCTGCATCTCGAGCTGGGACCACATGCGCGTCGTCCACAGGGCGCGGTCGGCAAAGGCCATGGCGAACGACATGACGAAGCCGGCGAGGGCAGGGTCCATCTTGCGGGCGAAGATGACGAACAGGGCGGCGACGAGCGAGACGACGCCGGCAGCAGCGTCGACCCGGAACGACAGCCAGCGATTGACGGCCCCTGCAGGATGAAGCGCGGATCAGGACCGGGTGCTGGCTGGAAGCGCCGGGCGAGAGAACGGGAACGAGGACGCACAGAGGGTGAAGAACGGCCGGTTGTTCTCGTCGACGAGGGCGCAGATCTTGCGCATGAACCGACTCGCGTCGCCGTAGGCCCGGATAGTCGCGACGCCCTGCAGCGACTCGCCAAAGACGGAAAAGATGGGCGAGCGCGTGACCGACTCTGCAACGGCGCGAACGTGCGAGGTCAGTCTCGGTGCCGGGACGTGCAGGGCGAGGAGTGACGAGGACGCACCGAAACGCTTGAGCTCGCGAGACGAGGCGAGGTAGATCTTGCCGAGGTAGAAGTAGAAGATGGAGATGAAGATGCCGGCGAGGAGGAACGACGGCAGCGCCGCCGAGACGGTCCCGACGATGCCGATGATCATGAGGACCTCGAGCGTGAGGTACAGGCAGGTGCCGGGAAGCTCCTGGTCGATCGTCTCCATGTCCTTCGAGAGGCGGTTGAGCTGCGACACGGCGAGGGTCAGTGCGGGCCGACTTTGAGGGAGGATCAGGCAAAAGGGGGACGCACGATGCGGCCAGTCGGCGTCGAGTCGAAGAAGCGGACTGTGGGCGAGAGGGGGAGAGTGAGTGAGTGAGAGGGCGACGAGCTCGAGGGGGGAGGGAGGAGGGACGTACTCGGCGCGCGCAGGATGCGGACGATGAGCTGGCGGTAGATCTTGCGGCTTGCGCCGATGCCGGCCCACGAGACTGCGAGAGGGTTACGAGTCAGTCACTGTGAAAGTGGCCGTGACCGGGAGGGAAGGCGGGGAGAGAGAGCGAGACGCACAGTAGGCGACCCGACCGGCGCTGAGGACGAGGTTGATGACGGCGACGACGCAGTAGGTCGCGAGCCAAAAGTCGGGATCGTTCTTGCGGTCGTCGAAGAAGCCGACGGCGCGAACGTTGCCGCCGGTGACCGGGTGCAGGTACTGGCCGACGACGAGCGGGAAGCCCGTCCACCGACCGACCGAGTTCTTGACGGTCGAGGCGACAACCACGTGGAAGCGCTCCTTGTTGTCAAACGAGCCGGCCCAGTAACGAAGCGCGAGCGAGACGGCTGCGAGGGGAAGAGTGAAGAAGGTCAGTGAGGAACGGCGGGGGTGGGTGGGGGAGAGCGAGAGCGGGACGCACCGATGTCGGACAGCTGGGCGCCCACAAAGATGAGGAACGCGATGACGACAAACTTCCACGCGCCGAGAGCCTTGATGTAGAGGAGGTACACCTCGCCCTTGACCGAGCCCTGCGCCTGCGTCTCCTCCTTGATGAGCTTGAGGGCTTCGACGCGCTTGCGCCGCTCGTCCTCCTGGTGCTTGTCGACGGCGCTGGACGTGTCACCGTCGGCGAGACCCTCGATCGTGATGGCCGAAGCCGACGCCTGGGCCGCCTCATACGCCTGCTGCTCCTTGTCGAGCGCGAGGAGGCGCGACGACGAGAGGTCGTCGGGTGCGCCGGCCGAGACGACGACGCCTTGGTCGAGCGTGACGACAAAGGCCGCGTACGGGAGGCACAGGTCGACGGCGTGCGTGACGAGGACGCAGGTGCGCTTGCGCATGATCGGGCCCGTGAGGCACTTCTCGACGAGGTGCTGCGCCGTGTGCGAGTCGACCGCCGACAGGACGTCGTCGAGGAGGACGTACTTGGCCGACGAGTAGATGGCGCGAGCGAGGCTGAGTCGGGCCTTTTGACCGCCTGCGAGATGGACGAACGAGAGAGTCAGTAAGGGTCGACTGGCGGTTCAGGCCGGCGGCGGACGCACCCGACAGCACCGTGCCCTTCTCGCCCACCTCGGTCTCGTCGCCGAGCTCGAGCTGCTTGAGGTCTGGCGCAAGCGCACACGCCTCGAGCGTCGCCTGGTACCGCTTGGCGTTGAGCGGCGAGCCGAACAGGATGTTGTCGCGGATCGTCGCCGACATGAGCCAGGGCGACTGTGCGGCGTAGGCGGTCGTGTCGGTGAGGCGAGCTGGGTCGGCGTTGGTCGTGCGGACGACGGGCGAGGGGAGGAAAGCCGAGCCGGACAGGCGGTTCGTCTCTCCGAGGAGCGAGGACAGGAGCGTGCTCTTGCCCGACCCAACTGCAAGCGACGACACCGAGAGGTGTATCAGAGGCGATGCTCAAAAGGACTGGACAGGAGAGAAGGAGAAAAGAGGGCGCACCTGGACCGAGGACGATGCTGAACTTGCCCTCGGGGAAGCGCAGGTTGAGGTCGCGAACCCGGAACACGCTCGAGTCCGACTTGGCGCGTTCCTCGTCGCACCACGTAAAGCTGGCGTCGACGAAGCCGATGACGGGGTCCTCGGCGGTGGACGGCTCGGCGAGGATGCTGTACTTGTGCGTCTCCTCCTCGTGCAGGTATCCGTCGATGCGGACGAGGCTGACGTGGGCCTGCAGGACGTTGACGAGCACTGCGTACGTGTATCGGGTCAGTCACGAGGCGGACTGAGGCTCGGAGGAAGGAGGGGAGAGAGAGAAAGAGGAGGAGGAAGGAGGGACGCACTGTCGGTGAAGCCCTCGAGCGGGCCGCGCAAGACGGTGAACAGGGCGAGGGCGGTAAAGGCCGTCTCGGCCGTGAGCGGACGATGGAGGACCTTGGTCTGCGTCACGAACGTGACGATGCCGACGAGAACCGGCGTGCCGAAGGTCAGGTTCCAGCCGACCGTGACGGCGACTTGGCGGCGCCAGACGGCGGCGAGCTCCTTTTTGCGGGCGACCTCCATCATCTCGATGAACTTGTGCTCCCAGGCGAAGAACTTGACGATGCGCAACTGGCTGATGACCTCGGTCGTGAGCTCGAGGCGCTGGTCGGCCGCGTGAAGGAGCTCGTCCTGGTACCGGAGGTAGAGCTTCGAGATGTAGGCCGTGATGGGCATGATGGCGACGAGGACACTGATCTGCAGGCGTGTCGAGGTGTCAGGACCTCGAGGGCCGACTTAGGAAGGCCAAAAAGTGGACGCACACCGACGATGGCCGCGACGCCGAGCAGCCTCCAGAGCAGCCAGCAGATGACGACGATGGTGAGGGGCATCTCGCTCGTGATGAAGTGGAGGTAGGCGCAGATTTCCGAAACTGCGCGACCGTGGAGAAGAGGGCGAGTGAGCGCACGGCTTACGGCAGGAGGCGCACAGGTGAGAAGAGGACGAGGACGCACGACGATAGGCATCGACGCTGACGAGGTTGATGATCTTGCCCGACGACGCCTTCTGCAGGTCGGCCTCGAGCTGCTCGAGGTCGGCCTTGTCCTGGCCCGGCGTGGTCGACTCGCCCGGTGCCGCCGCCTCCTCGCCCTCGCCGACGGCAGGTGCGGCCCTGGTCGACATCTTGGGCGCCGGCGAGACGTCGGAGGCGGCGCCGGCCTCGTCATGAGCGGCAGACGAGCCGGCCTGGTCCTTGCGGCGCAGCGCCTTGGTGAAGACCTCGCCGACGATGATCGAGCTGCGGACGGTCGAGGAGTCGGCGGTCGCTCTCAACGCGAGAGGAGAAGGGATAGAGAGAGAAAGAGAGAGAGATGGACGCACCGAAGCCGCAGACAAACTCGCCGACCGATGAAGAGCGCCTGGCTGCTCCCGACGCTCCCGACGACCGTCGCGAGGAACAGGACCCACGCGTACAGGACGGCGACGTGGATAGGCGCGTTCTCGCCGCGGTTCCGGGCGCCGATGTGAGCGAGGATGCCCTTGAGCATGAGCGGCGGGATGCCGTTCATCGCGACGCGCACGAGCGAGTACAGGTTCTGGGCGATGAGGGCGGGCCAGAAGTGCCACAGGAGCTTCCACGTAAGGCCGAGCGACTCGACGCCCTCGGTGTCGGACACGACGCGGCGGCGCAGGCCGACAGGAAGGCGGGCGAGGAAGGCGTCGAGGCGGGTGAGCGACTGGCGGTAGGCGAGGAGGACGCGCGCCGTCTTGTCGTCGGGGCGCAGGTCGGGGATGTCGTCGAGCTTGAGCGGGCCCGTGTCGTACCGCTTGGGGAACGCGCACCGCAGCTGGAAGCTCTCCATGTAGGAGAACGTGGCGAGGCTCGCGAGCGACGCGTGCACCTCGGGCGTCGGCGACAGGGGCTTGCCGTCGACGGTGACGCCCATCGGCGTGCCGCTCGAGCGCGACGAAAACTGCGACGGGCGCGGAGCGACAAACTCGAGGACGGCGAGCGTCGACGAGATGGCGAACAGGGCCGTCTCGAGGTGGACGAGCTTGCGGGCGGGACCGTACGGGAACGAGTGGTAGTCGAGGAGGGCGGACCGCAGGTCGAAGAAGCCGGTCAAGGCGCTGTACAGGACGAGGTACGGAATGATGTGGCGCTCGAGCGTCGCGTAGAAGGCGCCCATCTCGCGGTGCGGCACTTCGGGGTGGCGCAGGGCGAACAGGCGGTGGTTGAAGGCGAGGGCGAACTTGACGAGCGCCAACAAGACGATCCAGGCCTGTTGGTCGGGCGAGAGTAGTCAGAGCCGGACACGTTGCGCGCTCGAGCCTCTGGAGAAGAAAAGGGAGGCGGGACGCACCCAGGACGCGAGCTCGATGATGACCCAGCCTCGCCCGTCTGCCCGGTCCTGCAGCGCCCGCACGAGCTTGAGCGAGCACAGCGCCACCATGGCCGCGGCGCCAACGACGTTGAGGACGTCCTTCTTGCTGCCCGACACGGCGCGCGCGACGACGACGAACCCGCCCCGGGTCGGCGTCACCTCCTCGAGCAGGCGGTCGTCGGCCTCGTCGAGGTGGAGGCCGAGGAGCTCGCGCTGGGTCGACCGGTTGCGCCAGTCGGGGCTCTGCTTCTCGGCGACCTGGCGCAGGACGTTGGCCTCGGCCTGCGCGATTGGCGACGGCACCGACTCGGCGGGCGCGTCGGCGGTGGCGAGGCGGATGTACGACTCTTTCGAGCGGGCGAGCGAGGCGATGGCGGCACGGAGCGCCGTGATGAGGAGGAAGGTGGCAGAGAGGGAGAGGAAGACGAGGGGGAGGATGCCGTCAAAGGCGCTGTGTGCCGCCGTGATCCAGCTCGTGCGCCTCGAGAGTACGTCTGAATGAGTGGATCGAGGACGCACCTGGCTCGGAAGCAACGATCCCAGTCGACGCCGTCCCACACGGCTCCGTCCGACGAGGTCGAGCGAGTGCACCACGCAGTCGAGCTCGCCGCGATAGTCGAGTCGGCACCGAGTGGGAGCTGCAAGGTGGCCATCGTGGCTGTTGGCTAGGTCGTGAAGGTGCGGCTGAAGCTGGGCGGTTGTCGAGGTTGCGCGACTGGCGCGAGGAGGAGAAGGATGGCGACGAGGGGGAGACGACAGACGGGTGGGTCGCGCTTGACGACGACAGGCGAGCTGGTGAGCTGCTCGAGCCGGGTCTGCGCCTATCGAGTCGACGGCGAGGGAGTCAGAGCTGGACGAAGCTTCTCTGTCGAGTCGCGCTTCAAGTCGGCGGCCACGCGGTCCGCGCCGAGGTCTCACCGCTTTCGAATTTCGTGGGCGAGCCGGCCTGCCGTGCCAGCTGCACCTTGCCCTCGCTCTGCCGCGAGTCCACCGTCGAAGCGAAGGCTCGTGCGCCCGCAAGCCGCTCGAGGTGAGAGCGGCGTGAGCCCGACCGGGCACGTGCACGCCGATCGAGCTTACGAGCGCGGTGCTCAACTTGGCAACGGCGCCCACATCAGCGCGTGCGGAGACCTGCGGAAGCGGCGGCGGAGCTGACGGAGAGCGCGAAGATGCTCGGCTCGCTCTCCCCCTCGCTCGCTCGTCTCTCGCTTCATCCCAGACAAGCGCGCACAGCCAGCATCATCCCGCTCCACCGCCGCACCCTCGCCTGCGCCTCTGCGCTGCTCGTCGTCGCCCTCGTCCTCCCCCACCTCGGCTTCGTCCAACCCGCGGCTTCGACTCTCCTCGCCCCATCACAGCAGCGCATGCGCCGCGCTTTCGCCCAGCTATCTTCTATCCTTCCAGCCTACCTCGCCGGCTCGTCCGCCACGCCCACCACGACCCCGTCGCCGTCCGCCAATTCGCCGCGCCTGCGCTCGCCCATGTCATTATCCACCACGGCCAGCTCAGCAGACGGCGCGACGGTGAACGACACGCCAGAAGAATGGAGGGCACAGCTCGAGGCGCTCCCGAGCCTCGAGGAACTCGGCGGCAGCGTGCCAGCCGTCTTCCTCGCTCACGGTCGTGCGTCCAGCTCTCTCTCTCTCCCATCCCGGCGCCCGTTCGTTCTCCTTCGGTGCAAGCTGACTATGTCGAGCACCGCAGAACCGATGCTCATCATGTCGCCGCAACTGGCGGCGCAGCGAGGCGGCCAGTTTGGAGCGCTCGCGACGATACAGGGTCCCGACGGCCTTCTCGTCCAGTTCCTGCGCGACCTCGGGCCGCACCTCCTCACCAAGTACCGCCCCAAGGCGCTCGTCATCCTATCGGCGCACTGGGAGACGGCCGGCGGCGGCGTCACGACCGACTATGGCGGCGAGAACCCGCTCCTCTACGACTACTTTGGCTTCGACCAAGCGTGCGTCCCCTCTTCTCTCTTTCCTCTCTACACCTGATGAGGCTCACCCTCGACGCTTTGCAGGCTGTACGAGGTCGAGTTCAAGTCGCGCGGCGACCGTCAAGTCGCCGAGCGGGTCGTCGAGCTCCTCCAGGCCGCCGGCATTAAGTCGTCGCGGCTCACGAACAAGCTCGAGCCTCGCGGCGAGGACGGCCGAGGGTTCCAAGGACCAGGACTCGGTGCGTCTCTCTTCATTCTCTCTGCCGAAGCTAGCAGATCCGCTTGACCAATACCTCGTCGCGCTCGCAGACCACGGCGTCTTTGTCCCGCTCATCCACATGTTCAAGGGCGAGGCGCCCATCCCCGTCGTCCAGGTGTCGATCCCGTCCGACCTGCGTCCCGAGACGCAGCACACCCTCGGCGCTTCACTCGCCCCGCTCCGCAGCGAGGGCGTCCTTGTCGTGGCGGGCGGGCTCTCGATCCACACGTTCCGCGACTTTAGCGCCTTCTCGCCCGACACGGCCAAGCCGCAGTACCGCGCGTGGGAGAAGAGCATCGTCGACGCCGTCGCCGTCGCCGAGGTGAGCGCTGCCCGTCCCTTTCGAGCCCCGCTCGAGCCCCGTCTGACCTCGTCTCCCTCCTCACAGCCCGACGCTCGACACCGCGCCCTGTTCGACCTCGTGCAGCACCCGTCTTTCGTGCGTCTCTCTCTCTCTCTCGACGTGCACGGTGACTGACCAGCTCCTCGGTCCCGCAGCGAGCCGCTCATCCTCGCGAGGAGCATTTTGTCCCTCTCTACGTCGCGCAGGGTGCAGGGTCCGAGGGCGGCGAGGCCAAGGGTGCGAGGATGGTGTGCGGGCTGTGGGGAGCCAAGACGATCGTCTTTGGCGTGTAGCTCTCGCTCTCTGTAACCGAGTTTTCGGGCAACGCGCGCGCGAGAGAGAGAGAGATGCGTCGAACAGGGACTGAAAATAATACGGAATGGAAGGGATGCTGCGTCTACAACCTCGTCGTGCGTCCTCGTCTGGTCTCACGGGTCGAGTCTGAGCTCCTCGCCCCGGCCCTTGCCCATGCCGCCGTCGCTCGGGCCCGTCCACTCCCACACCTCGAACCGGTGGTTGAGCCCGCCGTCCTCGTGGACGCTGTACAGGCTGCCGGCGCCGCCTGCGCCTGGCGCGCGCTTGATGTAGTACAGGGCCTTGATGCGCGAGTGAAGGAGGCTCATGGCGCACAAGAGGCACGGCTCGTGCGACAGGAAGACGCTCAGGCCCGTGAGAAGGTACGGCGGGTCGGCGGCCTCGGGCCCAAAGTAGGACAAGGGTGGGCGCGAGCCCGACATGTCGAGGTACGCGACGGCGTCGATGGCGTTGGCGGCGGCGTGCGACAGGACGTTGCCGGTCGAGAGGCGCGTGTCGTGCGCCGTGACGAGCTTGATCGGCTGGTTGAGCGACGAGTGGAAGCTCGCGTCCCACGAGTCGGTGACGCGGCAGGCGATGGCGTGCTGCACGAAGCGAGAGAGAGAGAGAGTCAGGGTGCGGCTCGGGAACAGGACCGAGAGAAAGAGAGAGAGAGAGAGAGACGCACCTCGCCGCGCCGACCGGCGTCCTCGGCCCGCTCCCACACCTTCCTCGCCTGCCGCTCGACCCACTCGAGCTTTGCGCGCTCCCACCCCTTCTTGCGCATGATGGCCTTTGCGCCCTCGCGCACGTGCACCACCTGGACGGGCCACACCTGGCCCCACTCGCTCGCCTGCTTGTCGGTCCTCGCCGCCGCAGCGGGCACGCCGACCGTGTAGATGCTCGGCGGCGGGCCGGGCTCGAGCGCCTTGCCGATCGGCGACCGCGCAAGGAGGTCCTCGAGGTCGGGCGGCGCGCTCCCGACTGGGAACAGGAGGACCGACTGGAGCTGGTCCGGGTCGGCGCGGTGCGGGTGCTCGCCCGTCTCCTCGTCGGGCTCGGCGCGAGGCTGGAGCGGGCGTACACGCTTGAGGTGCCCGAGCTCGTTGAACTTGCGGCTCGAGTGCTTGCGGACGAACTGGAACACGGGCGACGACAGCCGAGCCGGGATGTCGATGGCGTAGCACGACACTGTCGACGAGGGACGACAGAAGGTCAGTTCTGGTCGCTCGAGAGCCCGAGAGACCGCGAGAGAGAGAGAGAGAGAGGAGGAGCGACGCACTGAGGGTGAGCTCGGCGTCCTCTGGGTCGAGCAGCTCGGTCACCTTCTTCCAGTGAAAGTCGGGGTCGGTCGGCGGGACGACGTCGTTGTCGCGCACGCGCAGCTCCTCGGGCGACAGGTCCTTGAACTGGGCGAGCCGCTCCGTCTCGGGATCGGGCGGCGGCGCGTCGAGCTCGCCGAGTCCGCCCCAGCCATCGTCGATCGCGTCGGCCTCGGCAAGGCCGTTGTCGTCGGCGGCGCCGTTGTCGTCGGTGCCCGAGAAGCGCACGTTGTGGCCGTAAAAGATGGTGAGCTCCTCGCCCTGGCGGACCGACTTGGCCGTGCGGTACGAGATGGTGTACTGCGAGTAGTCGAGCGAGTACGTGACGTTGGGCGACGCCGAGTGGTTGAAGAGCGAACCTGTGTGCGAGGGGAACAACGTGAGCTGGGCGGCCCTGAGAGGAAGAGAGAGAGGGAGAGAAGGGACGCACCGATGCCGAGCGCGACCGCCATGCTGCCGTCCCTGCCCCACGTAAACACGTACCCGCGCAGCTGGCTCGCCTCGACGCCCTTGAGCGTCCCGTCATCGTCGTCGTCGTGCTCGCCCGGGCGCCTGCCCTTGTACTCGGCCTCGGGGAGGACGAGGACGGGGCTGATCTCGATCACCTTGCCCGCAGGGATGTAGCTCGTCGCGTACACGCCGCGGCCGAGTGCAGGGTCGCGCGTCGCGATCTCGATCGGGGCGCGCGTGAGGTGAGGCGTCGTCGGAGGGTAGGGGAGCGTGCCGGCGTCGTCGTCGGCGGCAGGAGGGGGAGGGTACGAGTAGGCGTGCGCGTCGCGCTGCTTGCGCTGTGCGGCGCTCTCCTTGTGCGGCGGCTCGACGCCGCTGCACGAGGCGCCGTCGAGGGCGTCGGCATCGGTGGCCGCGGTGGGCGACGAGTGGTCCGGGAGCGAGCGCTCGACCGGGTCGGAGTCGCCGTTCAGGGCGAGCGCGGCGATGGACGGGAGCTGGGCGTGCGCCTTGGCCGAGGGAGGTCCAGGGGGCTGCTGAAGCACGGTCGGGTGCTCGCCGGCGCGGTGGTCGACGTCGGCGCGGTGCGGGTGATGAGACTCGCTCGTGTTGGCCGGGCTGTTAGGCCCGAGGTCGGTTTTGCGGCTGTCGATCTGTAGGGAGGGTGGCAAGGTGAGCTCTGTGGACGCAGTGCGGGCCTACCTCGCTCGACCGGGGCGCCTGACGACGAGGTGAGCCGGCAGGGGGGAGAAAAGAGGAGGGCCGAGGACGCACGATGAAGCGATCATGGTCGTTGGGGCTCTGGTGCATCAAACGGAGGACGAGAGGAGGGCCGCAGTGGGCAGGCAGGCAGCAGACAGCGTGGGCTGTCGCGAGAGCTTCGAGGTGGACGTCGGTCGACCTTGGGAGCCTTCGCGCGTTCGCCGCGGTCGGCCCGCTCCTTTCTCTCTCACGCGACACTCTCGCGCTCTTCTCGCTTCGCCTGTGCGGGCTTGTGCTTCCTGCGGCTGTCTCCAGAGCTCTCGCTGCTCCACCCCCTCTATCTCGCGACTAGTCTCGAGGCGTCGAAGCCGGCTGCACGCGCCTCTCTCCCACGCACTCTGCTCGACCTCGCACTGCACCTGCTCTACATCCCCCCGCCCAGGCTCCTGAGCAGCTCCTCGAGGCTCGCGTCGCCCGCCCCGCTCCCGCTCGGCGCCGCCGCAAAGCTCGTAAAGTCGAACCCGTCGCCGAGCCCTCCTCCCCCTGCGGCTCCTCCTCCTCCTCCCGCTCCAGTCCCTGCCGCATCGCCGCCAAACCCGCCAAAGGACGACGCCGAAAAGTCGAGCGACGAGAGGTCCGGCGCTGGAGCGGCGCTCACGGTCGAGGGCGCGGGCGGCGCGAGCGAGAGGCCGAGCGAATCGAGCGCGCTCGAGTGCGTCGGCGCCGGGGCGGTGGATGCGGGGGGCGGTGCCGAGCCGGCGAGGAGCGCGTTGAGCGCGTCGAGCGACAGGGCGGGGAAGGTGGTCGAGGCTGGGGCCGGTTGGGGTGCAGAGGAAGAGGGAGCGGGCGCGGTCGACGAGGACGGGAGGGACGTCGAGGCGAGCGAATTGTCGAACGGCGGCATGTTGAGCGACGCGAGGAGCGCGTTCAGGTCGGCGTTGGCGTCGGCGCCACCGAGGTCGGGCGCGACGTTTGTCGGAGCGGGCGCGGGCGGGGGCGCGGCGTCGTCGCCCGTCAGGTCGAGCATCATGGCCGACGACGAGGCCGGGAGGGTGGACGACCCGGGCAGCTGGAAGGGGAGGGTCGAATTGGTCGTGGTAGATGACGCGGCGGGAGGTGGCGAGGGCGAGAGGGTGAGGTCGAGCTTCATCGTCGCCGCGTCTGGCGGTGCCGCACTCGCTGCAACTGGAGCCGAGGTCGACGCGGTCGGTAAGGAAAAGGGCAGCTTGGCGTCGTCGGCTCCGTCGTCGTTGACGGGCGCAGCTGGCTTGGCGGGCTCGACAGGTGCAGGAGGGTCGGCAGGCGCAGGCGAGGTGGGGCGGGCGGGCGAGAGGCCTGCGGCTCGACGGGCGTCTCGCTCGAGGGTGGCGATGGCCTTGAGCTGCGAGCATGAGCAAAACGGTGAGCACCCGGGGCAGGACAGAGGGAGGAGAGGAGGGGGACTCACGACGCGGTGCTCGAGGTGGTCGCAGATGGCGGCAAACTGGGCGGCGTCGGCTTGGAGTGCCTGGGTGAGGTGCCTCGGGGCTACTGGGGCGTACTGCACGACGCCATGTTGCTGCAGGCGGGCCTGGAAGGCGAGGATGCGCGACAGGTCGAGCAGAGTGGCCTGGAGGGAGGGACGGAGTGCGGGGGGTGAGCGACGACGAGAGGACAAGGCGAGGGGTGGGCGCACCTTGAGCGAGGCTTCGAGCTGTGCCTGCACGGTGGCCTGGCCGCTCATGTCGGCTTGAGCGGGTGTGGTCGAGGAAGCGAGAGGCGCGGGTCCATGTTGGTGTCGGTTCCTCCTCCTCTCACCGGCTCGAGACGACTGCGATCAAGCTAGACGCGCTGCAAGAGCCGCTCTCGACCCCGGCCATGCCCCTCAAGCGCACCGACAGCGCCAGCTCGACCTGGCTCCTCCCTCATCGCTCTGACGACGACCCGGACGCGCTCGACGACCAGGTCCGTTCCCAGTCCTCTGTGCAGCCCTCGTACACAGAGTCTACTCGGGACTGCGAGATACTCTCCCCAGAAGCGCACGCGCTGACCCCGTCCTCTCGTCCCCGCCCGGTTCCCCTCCTCGTCCTCCTCGCCCCCACAAACAGCGCCGCATCCGCCACCTGAGCGCCGTCCTCGTCCACAACCTGTCGCTCGACCCGCGTCGCGACCAACTCGCCGCCGCCCTCTTCTCCCACACCCTCGTCCCCTCGTCCCTCGACCTCGTCCCCACTTCGGCACCCTCGTCTCGCTCCCTCGACCCGGCCGCCCAGCAGGGCCGACGGGGCTCGTCAGTCGACGACTCGGTCGACAGCGCCGTGCGAGGGCCCGGTCGGCGACGTGCAGAGAGCGCCGCGAGCTGGAACGACGGCCTCGGCGCCGACTCGAGCCGCGACGGCGAGCGACGACTACCCGCCCGAGTGCGGCCCCGCCGCTCGTCGAGCGCAGGCACCCTCCTCGCCCAGCCCTCTTCGCGCATCGACGAGGAGGAGCCCGCGTCCCCAAACCCGGCAGACGACGCCGGCCCGTCCTCCGCCTCGATCGCACCCTCGACCTCCCTCCGCACGCGCTCCGCCTCCCGCGCATCCATCGCCTCGGCCGGCTCCTCCTCGACCATCCGTCAAGCACCCCGCATCCCGCCGCCAGCCCCGCAGCAGCAGCGCGCCGAGCGCCCGCCGCCGCCGAGCGCGGCCCAGTTCGCCCAGCGCGAGAAGCAGCGCCGCGACGAGGCGCTCCGCCGGCGCCTCGTCGACAGCTTTGTCTCGCTCGAGCTCGTGCCGGACGAGTCGGGCGAGCAGTCGCAGGCGCAGGCCCGGGTGGACCCGCTCGAGGCCACGCTCGCGGGCAGGAGGCGGAGCGGGTCGGTCGCGAGCGCGCACATGCAGCGCAGCGGCAGCGCGGGCTCGGCGCAGGGCACGAGTAGCGGCGGCCCGTCGTCCTGGGTGTCGTCGTCGTACGCGCTGTCGTCGCCTCGCAAGGCGATGCGGCGCAGGATGACGGCGTCGTCGCTCCTGTCGACGTCGGCCTCGTTCCCGACTTTGGCGTCGACCTCGGCTACGGCACCGCCTCGACCTGCGCCCTTCTTTGTCTCGCACCCCTCTCTCGCCTCGACGCACGCGTCCTTCCCTGTCGACCCGTCCTCCTTCCTTCTCCCGCTCGACGACGCCGACCTCGGCCCGCCCGCGACCGCCGCAGCGGCTCCCGCCCTGCCCGACGACCCGACAACGTCGACATGGTCCGGCCTCCGCGAGGGTCGCTTGCGCGCCAAGGTGTTTGCGCGGCCGAGCGACGCGCTGCGGCCGAGCAGAGGACCGGGCGCGCGCACGAGGTCGGGCTCGAGGACCGGCAAGGAGAAGGAGCGCGAGGAAGACGAGGACGAGTGGCGCCTGGTAGCCGAGTGGGAGGTCGAGCTGGACGGACTGACGAGCCTCGGGCGAGATGTGCGTGACCTCTCTCTCTCTCTCCTAACTTCCGCCGACTGGCCGACTGACTCATTTCCGTCTCGCGACAGCCTACCCTCTTCCCTTCTCTCCCTCCCAACACGCTCATCTTTGCCCTGTCCCCCTCGGCGCCATCCTTCTGCCCCTCGGCCTCGTCGTCGACCTCGACCGACACCGAGTACTTCACGGCGCCGCTCCCCCTCCTACGGCGCGCCGCGCGCCCTCGCCGCCGCTCGACCGCCGGCGCACGGGCGACCCGCTCTCTGAGCGAGGACGAGGCGTCGTGCTCGTCGTGCTCGGCCTCGGACGGCGAGGACGACCCGGGCAACCTCTCGGACCCGGGCGTCGGCGCCGGCGACGGCGCCCTCTCTCGCGCCCGGACCCGCCCACGCTCGGGCACCCTGCGCGCTGCAGGCCTAGGGCGCCTCCCCGCCCGCTCGAGGGCGCGCAGCGACCCGCAGGCGCAGGCTGCGCGGCGCGACGAGGCGCACCTGCGGCGCGTGGCGCTCGTCGAGCGGTCGCGGCGCGAGACGCGCATGGTGCGGTGCGCCGAGTGGGGCGAGACGCGGCGGGTGTGGGAGGGCGAGAGGGAGGCCGAGGAGCTGTGGGGGGAGCTGAGGGAGGTGAGCGGGAGGGTCGCGAGGGTGTTGGGCGAGGATGGCGAGGGAGGTTGGGCCGAGCGGGTGCGTCCGCCTCTCTCCTCTCTCGTTTGAGCGCAGGCGACGATTACGATGTACTGACAGAGGATCGACGTGCAGGAACGCGAGCGGGCCGAGATGCAGGACCGGGTCGACGACCTCGAGGCGGTCAAGGAGGCCGAGCAGCAGGAGCTCGAAGAAGGTGCGTCCCCTCCTCTCTCGCCGTCTCTCCTTTCGACACCGACAACATTGACCGTGTGCTCGTCCCGCAGATCTCGCGGCTCTCGAGGCGCGACGAGCAGCGTTGCGAGCCAGGAGGGCGCGGCTCGAGCGGGCGCGGGCGCTCGCCCAGGCCAACCAGGAGCAAGTTGGCGTGCAGCGAGCAGCATTAGACGAACAAGAGTGCGTCCCTCTCGTCCACTCGGCTCTGGTCCCACGCCCTGACCCAGAATTGTCGCCCGCCGCAGCCGTTCGCTCGCCGACCTCGGCTCGACCTCGCGCACCCGCCGCACGCAGCTCATCACGCTCCTGTCGCACATCTTCCCCATCGAGCCCGTCTCGCCGTCGCCCTCGTCCAAAACGTCCCTCCCGCCGCTCCTCTTTTCGATCGTCGGCCTCGCCCTCCCCAACTCGTCCTACCCGCCGTCGTACACGGACGACACGCTGTCGTCGGCGCTCGGCTACGCCGCACACGTGACGCACCTCGTCGCGGCGTACCTCGGCGTCCCGCTGTGCTACCCGCTGCGGTGCCGCGCGAGCCGCAGCGTCGTCGTCGACGAGATCAGCATGATGAAGGGCCCGAGGGCGTTCCCGCTCTACGGACGCGGCGTCGACCGGTACCGGTTCGACTACGGCGTCTTTCTCCTCAACAAGAACATCGAGCAGGTGCGTCGCCATCGTCGCCTCGGCTCTCCTCTTTCCCCCTCCCTCTTGCGCACAGACCCTGACACGCCTCTCTCGCACCCTGCGCAGCTCATGTATTCGCAAGGCCTGACGGTCCTTGACCTGCGCAACACGCTCCCGAACCTCAAGACGCTCATCCTCTCGCTGTCGTACGACCCGTCGCACGCCGACTACCTCTCGGCCACCCTCCTCCCCTCGACCATCTTCTCCGATACCGCCTCGCCCGCCGCCGCCGACGTCGACAGCTCAAACGATGCCGGGTACGTCGTCGACGACGGCGCATCCCGCGCGGACGAGCAGGGCGAGCCCTCGAGCATGACCAACGGCCGCTCGCGCTCGTCGTCGCTCGCGTCGACGATCCGCCCCTCGCGCGCCAAGAGCGCGTCGAGCGCGTCGCGCACGAGCAGTCGCAGCAGCAGTCGTCGCTCGAGCCGCACTCGCGGCGGCGACGGCGAGGGAGACGGGCCGGGTGGGCGTGCGGCGTCCCCCGCGTCGCTCGCCCAGGACGGCGGCTCTGCGGCGCCTCGAGCACCCGCCCCGAACGACGCGTCGAGGGACCGTCGCTCTCGCAGCTCGAATGGCCACGCCAACGGCGCAGCGCCCTCGAGTCGCGCGCCCGCCGCCGCAGCGCGAGCCGAGAAGCGCGCCGTGCCCGTCCCGGCGCCCGGGCCCGTCTCGGTTGGCTCGAGCGCGCCCTCGCCCGGGCTCAAGGTGCGCGTCGTCAAGCCTGCGGGTGGCGCACCTGCGGGTGACGGCGGCGGGCGAGCGGCAGGAGGAGGAGGAGGGTACGGCGCGAGGATCCGTGACGGGCTGTGGAGCGCCGTGGCGGGCAACGTCGCTGCGGCAGGGGGCGGGTCGGGAGGTCGAGGAGGAGCAGGAGACGGACGCTGAGAACGACGAGCTGCGGTTCGGCATCGAGCAGGAGATGCGCATGCGAGAGGGAAGCTGGCGCGAGAGGTCGACGAGGGCCAGAAAGCCTGAGCGGGCCGGTCCGGCTCGAGCGAGGATGCGCAGATAAAGGTGAGAGAGACGGATACGTGGCTAGTGCTACCCTGCGAGACGAGCGGCGAGGTGCCGAGTTGCGTCCGCCTTCGCTCGTCGCACAGAGAGCGAGAAGGGTGGGCGATCCCTCCGCTCTTCGCCCACCACACCAGCCGCCAGCCTCGAGTGCCAGTGCGCACAGCAGCAGTCTACTCGCACCCCACGGCCGCCGCCCTCCCGCCGCCCGCACCTCGCCGCTCCCCAGAGCGCCTCATCAACCCTCGCCGTCCCCCACCCGACCCTCGTCCTCCTCCGCTCCCGCCCAGGGCCAAGCGCGACTCGGGCCACACCACACGCCTCGCTGCATGCAGTCGAGCACCACCGCACACCAACCTCTCGTGTCCCCGCCTCGACCTCTCGCCTCGCTCCCTCCCCTCCTCTCGTCGCCGACCCCGGCCTCCGCCTCGGCCGCCTTCGCCCAGCAGTACCACCAGCAGGAGCACCCTCTCCCGCTCCCGATCCCGCTGAGGAAGCAGCGCCGCCCCGCCTTTCCTCGCACGAGAACCACCGCCGGCACCAACGCCCCGCCGAGGATGCGCAAGGCTCTCGAGGGCATCCGCGCCTTCCTCGCGAGCAAGAGCTGCTACGACATCTTGCCCGAGTCGTTCCGCCTCATCGTGTTCGACACCAAGCTCGGCATCACCAAGAGCCTCCAGGCCCTCGTCACCAATGGTGCGTCCCCTCCTCCCTCTCTCTCTCGGGGACTCGTCCACTGACTCTTTGCATTGCCCCCAGGCGTCGTCTCGGCACCCCTGTACGACTCGAGCACGCACCGCTTCGCCGGCATGTTCACCCTCGCCGACGTCGTCCACCTCATCCAGTACTACTACCTCACCGCGCACGAGTTTGAGAACGTCGTCAAGGACGTCGAGGCGTTCCAGCTCGAGAGCCTGCGCAGTGCGTCCCTCTCTCACCTTTCCTGCAACCTCCTCGGACGTCGACCTGACGCTGTTGGTCCCTCCTCGTGCAGAGATCGAGCAAGCCATCGACGTTCCTCCTCCGCCGACCATCTCGGTCCACCCCGACCAGCCCCTGTCGGACGCCTGTGCCGCCCTCGTCCGCACGCACGCTCGTCGACTGCCGCTCGTCGACCGCGACGACCAGACGGGCCAAGAAACCATCATCAGCGTCCTGACCCAGTACCGCGTCCTCAAGTTCATCGCCATCAACGTGCGTCCCGGCAACGTCCTCTTCGGTCCTTCCCTCGTGTCAGTGAGCGTTTACTGATGAGTTCGCGGTCGGCTGCGCCACAGTGCGCGCATGATTGCGCCCGTCTCGACATGTCGATCGGCTCGATGGGCATTGGGTCGTACGCCTCGTGGTACCAGCCGCCCGACTCGGACTCGACGGCCCCGGGCGCATCACCTGCCGACACGTCGACGAGTGCCCAAGCCGAGGCGGGTCCGTCGGGCTCGTCGGCAGCAGGGCCAACCGCGTCGGGCTCGGGCTCGGGTTCGAGCGAGGCGCCGGGCGCAGGGCCGAGCGAGGGCGCCGACCGCTCGCGAGACGACACGCCGACGGGCGAGCATACGCGTGAGCGAGGCGGCGAGGACCTGTCGGGCCCGCTGCACGGCGAGGACGCCGAGGCGGCGGCGGCCATGGGCGTCTCGGACCGGTTCTTCCCGCTGTCGACGGCGACGATGCAGACGAGCGTGTTTGACGTCGTGCACATCTTCTCGGAGCGCGGCATCAGCGCTGTGCCCATCGTCGACGAGGACGGCGTCGTGCTCAACTTGTACGAGACGGTCGACATTGTCGTGCGTCCCGCTCTGCCTCTCTCTCGAGCGGCGCAGGAGGACTCAGACCTGACCAACGTCTCCTTGAACTCGCCTCGCAGGACCTCGTGCGGCAGAACGCGTACCAGGTGCTTCACCTCTCGATCGCCGACGCCATCAACATGCGCTCGCCCGACTTTACCGGCGTCATGACGTGCACGCCCAACGACACGCTCGCGTCGATCCTCACCTACGTGCGCGAGCGCCGCTGCCACCGGTTCGTCATCGTCGAGCCCGAGGACGTGCCGGCGCGGGACGGCCAGCCGCCGAGGAAGAAGGGCAGCTTGGTCGGCGTCTTGAGCCTGAGCGACGTCCTGCGGTTCCTCGTCGGGTACCAGAACCTCAAGGGCATGGAGGTGCCCGGTCTTGGTGCGTCCCCCTCGTCCCCCTCTTCTCCCTCTCCCCCTCGCCCGTCGTCGCCCTCCCCTCACTGACCTTCTCCCCCTTCCCCCCTCTCCCTCTCTCGCCTGCAGGCGTTCACGGCCTTCGAGGCGTCGAGTCGACCGACCCCAACAACCCGACCGGCCCCGACTTTGACGGCGACACGGCCTCGATGACGGACGGCGCGTCGTCGGTCGGCGGCGGGAGCAAGGCGGCGAGTCGGCGCGGCAGCGAGGCGACGACCGACGCGGGCGGGAGCTCGACGGACTTGAGGGCGCAGGGGCTCGCGCTCGACGACGTCATCGAGGGCAAGGCGGTCGAGTGAGGCGGGTTGCTCGCTCTCGAGGAGGAGGAGGGAGGAGGAGGAGGGAGGAGGAGGAGGGAGGAGGAGGGTCGCTCTCGCGCCGCGTGTTGTACTTGCGCGTCGTCCTTGGTCGAGCTGTAACGACTCTTGTGTCTGCGCGAGCTTCCTGTCGTCCTCGGTGCGAGCGAGAGAACGCTTTGACCGCTGTCGCGGTCGAGCCTCGGTCGCGCTTTTCCGGGTCCGGCTCTGCAGCACGCTCGTTGTTTTGTTCTGCTCTGCCCTTGCAAGCACATCTACGGTTCGACGACGTGCTCGACAGCTCGCAAAAGCTGAGTCGCCGATGAGGACAAAGGCGGGCCGGCGGCCGGCGCAAGCTCCGCTTTTCTCCTCCTCCTCGCACCTCGCCCAGCGTTTCGCCTCGCTCACAACGGCACCAGCACCCGTTCAGCACGCCCCAGTACCCGCACGATGCAGGCCAACCCGTCCACCACCGCACTCGCCGCCGCGAGCGACCCCGCGCTGCCCGCACGCGCCCCTCGCCGCCTCCCCGACGAGCTCATCGTCATGGTCGTCGAGCAAACCCGGGACTGGGACTACGAGTCGAATGCCGCCCTGTGTCGTCTCGCCAAGCGGTTCCAGGCGCCGGCAGAGCGGATCCTGTACGAGCACGTCGGGCTCGACAACGCGCCGTCGGAACGTGAGCGCGACATCGTCTCGGCCCTGCACACGCTCGTCCACTACCCGAGGTTCCGCCCGTACGTCAAGAGCGTCCTCCTGTCGATTAACGGCGCCACTATCGCTGATGTTGCGCCCGAGGTCCTCAACGTCCTGTGCCACTTGCCCAACGTCGAGCACGTCAAGATCTCGGTCGCGTCGACGTGCCCGAGTGCCCTCCCACTCCTCCTCCTCCAGCCGACCTGCCGCCTTCGCTCTTTCGAAACGCGCTACTGGAGCGCGACAATGCTCCAGTGGGTGCGCGACTACCCTCACGCGTTCGCCATCCTCGAGGAGCTGTCGTCCGAAGACGCGAGCGCTCTTGTCGCCGCGCAAGCCTGCCCCGCCGTGAAAAGGCTCGCGATCTCGATGGTGGATCACGAGGACGCACGATGGTGGGCGAGCGCGGCAGCGTCCGTCGAGGACCGGCTCACGTCCCTGACTTTGGCCGTTGAGTCGCACGATTTGCTCCATTTCGTCAGGGACTTCTCGGGTTTTCGTCGACTCGAAGAACTCGTCCTCTACCTCGTCTATCACCCTCACCCAGAGCAGGTCGCCTCGGCGATAGAGGTCATCGTCGAGGTGTTGCGGTCGCTGCCCCGCTCGTCCGGCGTCACGAGCCTCGAGCTCAGCGTCACGGTCGATGTCGAGCGCCCGACAGGCGCATCATCATCGTCCCTCCCTGTCGAGGTCACCGACATCCTCCTCTCCCTCCCTCCCAAGCTCCACACCCTCATCCTAAACACCAACGCCATCCGTCCCGTCGACCTCGCGACCTACCTCCTCAGCTCGCTCCGCCCACCCGCCTTGCGCACTTTGCGCGTTGGCGGCGAGCTCGGCACCGGCCTGCGCGCCCTTATCGACGACGCCGACGGCGTTCACGGCGCGCTCGCCGGCGAGCTTGAGCGCGCCGGCATCGAGGTCGAGGTGCGCGGGTGGTGGAGGTGAGTCGTCGAGTCGAGGGGCACGGCGACGGCGAGTAGAGGGACGCGGTGGGACGGTAGGACTTGCGGCTGCGGCGGTCGAGAAGGAAGAGGAGAGGCGACGCAGGAGAGGCGAGGAGAAGGAGCGGGCCGGCTCGAGGCTGCGGTCGTCGACGACGAGGTGCAACGTCGGTCGTACCTGCGCAACGTGCGTGTGCGAGATGTGCACTCGAACAAAGAGAGTCGACGAGAAGAGAGCTCGAGAGGCAGAAGCAGCTCGGCGAGCGACACCTCGAGGAGGAGGCTCGAGCGCCGCTTCGCTACCATGCGCTCTCGCTCTCGCTCGCTCCTCCGGTCCGGCTCAGCATGCTCAAGGAGTCTAGTGTGCGAGTCTGCGCTGCAGAGGAGGGCCAGAGCGGCGAGTGCACGAGCCGTTTGCGCGCAAACGGCCTTGCTCGAAAGTCGCACGCCTCCAGCAGCTTCTCAATCTCAAGCTCGCCTGTACTTGCTTATCCTGCGACGCCACAAACGACGGCGCGAGAGCTCTAGAGCCGACGAGAGAGGAAGAGCTGGGGAGAGGAGCTGAACGCGCCGCCCACGAAGAGGCTCGAGCAGCGGCAAGCTCTCGGAGGGCTCGCTCTTGCTCTCTCGCTCGCGCACCTCGCGACGAAGCACAAGGACGCGACGAGAATGTATTGCGAGGGTTGTACAACAAGCAGGACTGAGGACGGCCGACCGAGGGCGAGAGAGTGGGCGAGGGGGGAAGCTACTCGGGCTGGAACCGCGCGTACGCCGTCTTTGCGCGCGTCTCGACGAGCTCAGGCGTCGACTCGGGTAGCTGGCCGACAGGGCGAGCTGTGGGTCGGGCCACCAGTCGATGACATACGACGTCAGGTCCCGGCGTTGCGTGGGGAGCGAGAGAGGTAAAGGTCGGGCGGCGACGACGCACCTGGACTGCCGGCCCACTCGGTGAGGCTCGGGACGATGGTGCCACTCCCGACGACGGCGCCGTCGGCGATGCGGCTGTAGTCCTTGAGGATGGCGAGCGGGCCCTGCGAGTGCGCGAGAAAGAGAGTCAGCGAGGGCGCACAAGGGCTGCTCTCGATCCTGCAGGGCGACCGTTCTACTCGAGCACCCAGCGCCGCCGGTCTGGACCCGACAGGCCCGAGTCGGCGACGCAGAGGAGGAAGAGAGAGAGCGACGTCGACGCACGATGATGCACCCTTTGCCAATCTCGACGCCGGTCCCGATGCTCGCCGCCTCGACGACGCTCCCGGCTCCGATCGAGACGTGGTCGCCAATCTTCATCGGGTAGTACGAGAAGACTCTGTGTGGCGGCAAGGGAGGGACGGGCACGAGAAGAGTAAGAGCGAGGTTGGACGAGGAGGACGAGGGAGGGAGAGGGGGACGACGCGGCGCACCCTTTGTACGTCTTGTAGCACGGCCTGAGGACGACTCCCTCGCCGACGTCGCAGTACCTCCCAATCGCAATCACGACCGAGCCGCCCTCCTTTGCCCCACCCGGCGCCGCGCCCGCGCGCCTCAAGTCCCCCCTGACAACGCACCCGTGGCGGAGGATCGACTTTCCGGCGAGGACAATGTTCTTCGAGCCGTTGATGGAGCACGCGCGGCTGACGAGGTTGCCCGTGTCGGTCGTGATGTAGGGCGTGGTCGAGCTGGAGGGCGGGCGCGAGGGGCGCGACATGGGCGGCGGGTGGGCGCGTAGCGTGCGGCTGGGTGGTGCAGCAGGTGCTGAGAGGCGAGGGAGCCAGTCGGCAAGTCGAGCCTGGCGCGAGGCGAGGTGGGGGAAGGAGCGAAAGGTGCGACGAGCAGATGAAGACGATGTGCGGGGGGAGACGAGCCTCGCTCGTCCTGCGAGCTGCTGAGCGGCTCAGCGCTGCTCACAGGTCTTTGCTCGACTCTCTGCAGAGGACCCACGACGAGCACGAGGCCGGAAAGTCTGCGAGTTGCGAACGAACAACGACTCTACATGCAAGGAGGGAGAGGGAGAGCGAGTACACCGACCGACGAGAGGGCCAGCTCCGACAGGCCGTTCCACCGAAGACCCTATCCGTGCAGCCACCCCTCGCCGTGTCCACCATGCGCCGCGCCCGCCCCGCCGAACGCGGCGACGTACCGCCCGACGGCGAGCTCGCCCGCCATCAAGCCGACGAGGATGGCGACGAAGAAGTAGGCGTTGTAGGTCATGACGCCGAGCATGACGAGGTAGGCGACAAAGGCTTGCAGGCCGAGGAGAAGGGCGCGAGGGAGGTCGATGGCGAGGAGGAAGGGAGGCGAGTACAGGGCGGGCGACGAGAGGCCTCGTGAGGGGCTCGACGGCGAGGCGGCGGTCGAGGAAGGGTACGACGGCGCGGCGACCGGGTCGAGCTGCGACGCCTTGTCGTCGTCCTGGTCCTGGAGCGCGTTCGAGCCGGCGTCGGCGTCGGCGGGGAGCGAGATGGGGCCTCGACGCGCGCGGTGGTGGGCGAGCGAGGCGGCCCACGCGGTCTCGGCGCAGACCTTGACGGCGGCGAGGACGCGCGACAGGACGGCGAGGAAGAAGAGGCCGAGGCAGGCGCCAAAGGTCGCGGCGGGCGAGGTGGGCGTCCAGCCCTCGAACCACAGGTTGGCCGAGCCGAGCGAGATGGTGAAGGCGGTGTGCATCATGGCGGCGGTGGTGCTGTTGTCCATGCCCATGCCTGCGTTGCGAGAGGCACAGGTGAGCGGGGAGATGAGGATGAAGGACGACGAGGAGACGAGGGCGACGCACTCATGCCGTCCATCGAGGTGTCGTCCGAGTGTCCAGCATGGAGCTGTGCGACCATGGTGGCTGTCGCGCTCTGGCCCTGGGCGGTGTGAGAAGAGCGGAGAGGGGGGTCGGGCGATGAGGAGCTGCGAGCATCTCTCGGGAAGCTCTCTCGCCTCTCACACGCTCACCGACGCCCAGCGAGGCCACTCTGTGCCACGCAGAGACGCTAAACTCGGGCCTCGCGACCGCCCGCTTTGTCCTCGCGTCTTTCTTCACTCGCCGGTCCTCGTCCTCGGGCCGCCTCGCTGTTCGGCACCGCGTTGTATTAACCCGCCTGCGTGGCCTGCACGACCGCCATGTCGGTCTGCTACGACTCGATCGGCATCCCGGTCCCCTGCGCAGGGTGGAACGGTGCGCCCCTCTTTCCCTCGCCCCTCCCTCTCCCCGACTGCGCAGCTCACCTCCCCTCGCACTCGCAGTGTACGACTCGTACGTCACCGACCCGCGGTACCAGCGCTACTTCACCATCGCCTGGACCTCCGCTTTCGCCGTCGCCTTCATCGTTAACGCGCCCGCCCTCGTGCGCACTCTCGCGACCGGCGACTGGCGCCGCGCCCTCGGCTCCTCGGCCGGCCTGTTCGGCGTGCACGAGGGCCACGCAAGGCGAGGCTACGTGCCCCTCGGACGCGACGACAAGAAGCGTCCCGAGCCGCACTCGAGCACGTCCGGATTAGCCCGCCGACCGTACCTCGCCCTCGCCGCCGTCGTCCGCTCGGCGTCCCTCCTCACCCTCCCTCTCCCGGCCTTCTTCGCCCGCCTGTCGTCACGCACCACGCCGTCCTGCCACCCGACGCGCACCTACGCCCCGTTCAGCCTCGGCCGCCTCGCCGTCGCCCTCCTCATCCCGGCCTTCCTCGTCGCGACCCTCCTCCCCGAGTCGCAACTACGCGCCAACCCGAACCGGTTCGGCTTTCTCGCCATCGCCTGCATCCCGCTCGTCTTTGTCCTGAGCGCCAAGAACGGGCCGGCGAGCTGGCTCCTCGGCCGAGGCTGGACGGCCGTCAACTTTCTGCACCGTTGGCTCGCGCGCGCCATCGTCTTGCTCGTCCTCCTCCACTTCTACTTCTGGACCATCCAGGTGCGTCGACGCAGTCCTCTTTTCCCTTCGCGAACGCGGACTGACGGTCCTCTCGGCGCGCGCAGTACTCGGGCGCGGCCCAGACGGCGTTCCTCGCCGGCGAGAAGGAGCGGCGCGGCATCGCCGCCCTCGCTTTCCTCCTCCTCCTCACCCTGTCGTCCCTCCCGCCTATGCGCCGCTTCTCGTACCCCGTCTTCTTCACCCTGCACCACTGCGGCCTCGTCGGCTTCCTCGTCTTCCTCCACCGCCACACGGTATACGCGCGCGCCTACTCGACCTGGCCCGTCGTCGCCATCTACACCCTCGACGTCCTCGGCCGCCTCCTGTCGCTGCGCGTCCGCGTCGCAGAGTGCGACGCCCTTGAGGGCGGCATGACGCGCGTCGCCCTGCCCGGCCTGCGCGCCGGCTGGCGCGGCGGGCAGCACCTCTCGGTCCGCCTCTTCTTCGTTCCGCCGCCGCTCGAGCACGCCCCGGGCACGAGCCGCACGCGCCGCCTCGTGCGCGACGCGGCGCACGCGCTGCGGTGCGCCGTCCGGCCGTTCGAGGCGCACCCGCTCAGCATCGCGAGCGCGCCGGCCGGGCTTGCGGCCGACGAGGGCGAGCGTGGCGTCGAGCTGTACGCGAGGTCGTGCGGGCCGAGGACGTGGTCGGACGACCTGCACCGGCACGTCGCCGCGAGCTCGGCGCTCGCTGCGACGGCCAAGGCGGTCGGCCGCTCGGCGGCGTCGCCGCAGCAACAGCGCGTCGAGGCGCAGCGCTCGGCGTCGTCGGTGCGCATGCTGTGCCTCATCGAGGGCCCGTACGGCGGCCTGCCCGCCTATTCGTCGCCGGTCGGCCTCCTCGAGCAGACCGAGTCGCTCGTGCTCGTCGCCGGCGGCAGCGGCATGTCGTTCGTGCTCGGCGTCCTCGACGAGCTCGTCGGGCGGCGGCTTCGCGCCAAGGGCGGCGCGAGAGGCGGCAGGGTCGACGTCGTGTGGGTCGTGCGGCAGCGCGCGCACGTCGCGTGGTTCGCCGAGCGGCTGCGCGCCGTCCTCGCCGCCGCAGAGGGCTCGCCGCTCCGCGTCGTCCTCAAGGTCTACGTCACGTGCGACGACGCGCTCGCGACCGCCGTCGACGCCTCGGCCCCCGCGCCGTCGTCCTCCCCATCCTCGTCCTCGAGCGCCGGCGCCGCCGCGCCTCCTCCTCCCCCTCCCCTCCTCCCCGAGCTCGCCACCCTCTCCTACTCTCGTCCCTCGCTCCGTACCCTCGTCCACGACGCCCTCGACCGCGCCCTCGCCCCCTGCGGGACCTGCTACCCGGTCTGCCGCTGCGGCGAGCTCGCCGGCGCCGGCGGCGAGTGCGCCAACGACGAGGAGGAGTGCGTCGGCGGGTGCGGAGGCGTCGCGAGCGCGAGGGAGCTGCTCGACAGGCGGGAAGGCGAGGAGGAAAAGGGCGAGGGCGGCGAGGAGAAGGAGGAGCGCAGAGGGGAGGTCGTCCCGACGCTCGCCCGCCAGGGTGGGTGCTGCGGCAGCCAGAGCGCCGCCTCGCGAGCGAGGGACGCCACCGCCGTCGACGAGATCGTCGAGCTGCCCTCGGCCGTCCCCTCGTCGTGCTGCGGCCCCTCCTCGTCCACCTCTTTCCCGCCCGCTCGCGCCCCTCCCTCGTGCGGCTGCTGCTGCGCGCGCACGACCGGCGGCGGGTGCTGCACGGGCGTCACCGAGGGCCCGGCGTCGGCTGCCGACGTCGATGCCGACGAGCGGGACCGCGTTGAGGGGAGGCCGCTCAGGGTTCGCACGGGCGGGATGGGCTTTGTCGTCTGCGGGCCGGGCAATATGGTCGTGCGTCGGCCGCTCTCTCGTTCCTCTCTATCTCCCTCCCCCTCTCGCACGCTGAGGAGGAGACACCGTCGAGCTGCACTGACCCTCTCGCTCTCTCTCTCTTTCCTCGCGCAGGCCGAGCTTCGCAACGCTGTCGCCACCATCCCGCTCGCCAAGCAGGCCCGCGTCGGCGGCATCACCGTGCATGTCGAGCAGTACAGCGTGTGACGTCGGTGGCTCGGAGCGACGGGCGAGGGCAAGGGCGCGAGAGGAGCTTGTAGCTTGGACTGCGAGGACGAGGGCTCGCCGCTGGACGGCGAGAGTGCAACGGAGCAGGCTTGCTCCAGACGATGCCTTTGAGAGAGTGCGAGGGCGCCGATCGAGAGCTCGAGACGAGTCGCTGGCTGGCGAGAGCGAGCTGCGAGGCGGTCGACGAGCAGGCAGGCTCGAGGACTTGCGGCTCGCGCTCAGGCCTTTGCTCGCTTTCTCGCTCTCGCTGTCGGACTCTGTCGGAATTTTCACTCAGGGAAGGAGCGAGCCGAAAGGAACGCGAGCGTCTCTCGAGGAGAGCCGACAGAGAGAGAGAGCGCCTCAGCTGCTCGTCTGCGCTCGAGCCCCCTCGACGAGCTCGCGCACTGTCTCTGGCTTCCGAGCGAGCCTCTCGGCAAGCGCTCACGTGTCACGGGCTCATTGACAACACGTACAGCCTGACGTTGCGCCTGCTGCGCGACGACGACCGCCCCGAGTTGACCCGCACCTCCTCGTCTCCCCCTCGCCCGTCCTCCTCGACCTCCTCCTCGCCTCGCCGGCCCTCCTCCTTCTCGTCTCGTCGAGCCCTGCAGCCGCAGATTCTCCCGCCGCCCTGCCTCGGCCGCCCGACCTCGCCGCTCATCGCTCCGCCGCCGTCGTCGTCACCTCGATGCCGGCGCGCTCAAGCTCGCCGGCGAGCGCGCTGTGGACGCCGTCGGCGTCGTCGAGAATGGCGCGGAACCCACTCCCGAGCGCGTGACCGACGCGCAGAGTGCGCAGGGCGGGCGGGCGAAGAGAGCTGAGGAGGTAGGTCGCGAGGTCGACGGACCGGATGGCGTTGGTGACGAGGGAGAGGTGGTGGAGGTGAGGAGGAAGCGCGAGGAGGATGTCGTTCGACGAGGCAGGGAGCTCGAAAGACGCTTCCGCTCCCGCCGTCGAGCCGCTCTCGCTCGCGACGAGGCGCAGGGCGAACGACGTGAAGACGGGTGACCGAGGGACCGACTGGAGGATGGCGACAACGCCCGGGATGCTGCGGTCGAGCTGTACGCGATCGTGAAGGACCCACGTGTACACCTCGAGCCGCCGAAGCCGAATCCAGGCCGACAGGTCCGCCGGCGAGAACGGGTTCGACGAGTGGTAAATGACGAGGTCTGTGAGCTGACCGGCCAGAGGTGCGGTAAAGAGCGCAAATGCCGGCAGCTCGTGACCTCTACGAACGGCAAGGCTGCTAAATGCCGGCAACACAGGCGGCGGGCCATTGGTGAGTCCGTCCTCGAATTCCACCCCCACGTGCTGGAGGACGGTGAAGGCGGTCGGGCGATCGACCATGAGACTGGCCGCGTCATTGTCCCATCGAAACGGGTTGAACGACAGCAGGCGACACTCGGGATTGGCGAGGACAAGTCGTGCGGCCGGGAGCGCCGGGGCCAACATGTCCTGAATGTTGGGCATGCCGCACAGGACGTGGATGATCTCGTCGCTCATGTCGTCGAGCGACTCGTTTTCGATGTACAGGTCGACCTTTTTGACGAGTCGGCGGAGCCGCGGGTGCTTGATCAGGGCGTACAGGGCCGAGTTGGTGTTGAGCGGCTCCCCGGGGTAGGAGTTGAGGACGAGGTCCGAGTACAGAAGCCGCTCTGCGACGGGCGTGAACCGCTTGCTGAGTCGACACAGGGCGGCGAGCGTCCCGAGCCGCTTGTCGTCGAGGTGATCGCACCAGTCGATGACCATGACGACGAGCTCGTCGGGGAGCCGGCGGGACGAGGACGAGGTCGACATGTCGGGCGTCTTGTGATAATTTTGCGCAGCTCTGTAGAGGTGATCGAGTCAGATCCTGTGCTCCATCGCAGCCCGAATGAGTCCTGGAGAGAGTGAGACGGACCACGCTGATGACGTTTCGAAGCAAAGAGGGGCGGGTGTGCTGGACGGCGGACGGCCGAGCCTGTTCTCGTGGCGGCCGATAGAAGCTGAAGTACCGTGAAGATGAGCTCAACGGCGTAGCTGCACGCTGTGGACTAGGAGGGAGGAGCGATATCGGCCAGCGGGCGGGAATCTCGTCCTCGCCAACCTCCCTCGGCAGCTCAGATGCCCCGCAGAGCAGCCGAGGCGAGCTCAGAGCTGTCCGACCAGCTAAACGGCCAGCCGAGCACCATCAGCACCGCCGCCAACGCCGTCGAGCCTCCTGGCCAGGCTCGCTCCCCCACCGGCCGGCTCGCCTCTTTGTCGACAGCAGCATCGCGCCGCGCAGGCCTAGCATCGGCGCAGACGTCATCTACAAGCTCTCACACTGTCCCACCCGCACCGCCACCACCCGTCGTGGCGTCCACACTCGCGCCGTCCACCTCCAACATCCCGACAACCGCGCCCTCGCCTCCAGAACCTCGCGTCTGTCGGATCTGCTTCGGCGAGGAGGACGAGGACGACGAGGACGATGACCTCGGTCCACTGCTCGCGCCCTGTCTCTGCCGAGGAACGGTGCGTCGCCCAAATCTCCCTCCCCCACCGCCCCCGGATCTGACCTTTCGATCCTGCAGGTCCGCTACGTCCACCAGAACTGCCTGCGTTCATGGCGCAAGGTCGACAAGCTCAACAGCTTCTACCAGTGCGGGCAGTGCGGCGCGAGGTACCGCTTCCGTCGCACGCCCGTCACGAGGCTGCTCGCCGCTCGACGTGCGTCCTCGCCTACTCCTCCCTCGTGCCTATCTGCCAGCGCGTCCCTGACGATATGCCCATCATGCAGATACCGTCAAACGCATGACGTGGGTCTTCTTCGTGATCGCGACGGTCCTCGCAGGCTTCCTCGCCGACCCCATCATGCGCCTCGGCGACGCCGACCCGCTCATCCTCGATTCGAAGACGAACAAGCTCCAGCTCCGTCGTGCGTCCTCCTCTCTCTGCCTCATGTTGTCGAGAGACACCCTCTTAACGCGGTCTCCTCAACAGGCCACCTCTTTGACGAGCATCTCGTCGCGGCGGACGGGATCCGCGAGGCTGTCTCGACGGCGGGCTACCTCCTCGGCGACTGCACCTGGGCCTCGCCGCGCGAGCTCACTTGGCGCGAGCGCGTCACGGGCACGTTCGTCACCGAGAACGGCGGCGAGGAGCAGCAGCAGGAGGAGGTGTGGGCCGTGACGCTCGGGCGCGAGTCGAGGACGAGGTGCGCCGAGCGGTGGGGGCGCGAGCGGGACGACGAGATGAGGGCGGGACCCGGGCTCGGCGTCGTGCTGCACGTCATCAAGGGCCTCGCGACGCTGTCGTGGCTGTACATCGTCGGCGCTCGTGTCTGTACGTCCTCGATCCCTCCCTCCTTCACCGACCTCCTCTTTCCGCCGACCTCCTCGACTCCCGACTGACCATACTCTCTCCCTCCCAGTACGCCAATGGATCCTGTTCGCCATCACGATGCGCGTCTACTTGGCGCGCCTCGGCGACCGTCTTCCGTTCCCGTATTTCAACGGCCTGCGCTCGCTCGGATGTTCTCTTGTGCGCCTCTCTCCCTCCCTCTCTCCTTCTATATCTTCAACCTGACCCTCTCTCTGTGTACAGCTCGGCGACGGCGCCAAGTGGGGGCGTCTGAGCACCAAGAAGCTGCGCTGGCGCGGCGAGATCGTCAACTGGGGCCAGTGGTCCCTGCACGTCGTGCGTCCCTCCTTTCTCTCCCCCAGTCTCTCTCCCACTTTCTCTCCCAGTCTCTCCCCCAGTCTCGTCCCCTCCTCTGACCCAGAAATCGTCCGTCCAGATGGCCTTCCTCGCCCTCCTCGCCAGCTACGACTGCGCGCGCGACACGGTCCGCTCCCTGCGCAAGCGCATCTTCCTCAAGGTCGAGGACCTCGTCCTCGATCGCGATGCGGCCGACGGGCACGAGCCGTCCGAGCGAGATGGCTCGCCGCCTCGAGAGCCTCGAGTCGTGGTTTGGCACTTCTGAGCTGGCCTGTAACGAGATCCCTCTGTGCTGTGCTCAGATGCCTCGTCCGAGCGAGTGGCCCTTCTCGTCGAGTAGCACGAGCGAGAGGAGCAAGAGCGAGAGGAGCATGAGCGCGAGAATCACGAGCGAGAGCTCCCGGCTCGAAGATCTCGCAGACTCTCCTCTCGACGACAGGCCCGCATGCAGAGAGGAACCAAAAGACTACGCATTGCGAGACGAGGGCCCAGCCCAGCTACCAAAGGAGAGAGAGAGAGAGAACGATCGCGAGATAGGGGGTGCGAGCGCGACGCTCAGAGCGCGATGACGGCCGCGCCGACAGCGGCGGCGAGCGCGCCCGCGAGCCCGCCGACGACCGCCTTGCCCGAAGCTGCGCCGCTGCTCGGGCTGCCCGTCGCGCTCGCGCCCGTCGAGCCCGACGCGGTCGCGCTCTGGCTCGCCGAGCCCGAGGCAGCTGCAGCCGACGACGACGAGGTGGCCGCCTCGGTCGAGTTGGCGCACGTGACGTTGGACGGGGTCGAGTAGTCCGACACGAGGACGAGGTCGGCGCACTGGAAGAGGTAGCCGTCGCCGCCGTTGTACTCGACCTGGAGGGTCGCGACCGTGCCGTTGCTCAGGTTCGAGATGCCGAGCGAGGCGACGTCGACCGTGTAGCAGTACTGCGAGAGGCTCGAGTCATCAGTCAGGGGACGGGAGAAAGAGCGAGAGAGAGAGCGCGGGACGCACGTCGCCCGTGCCCGAGATCTGGCCAAACGGCTTGAGCGGGCCGTAGCTCTGGCCCGACGACGTCTCGTTGAAGTCGGCAAAGCTCGTCGGGTTGCTGTCGAACGAGAGAAAGATGGCGACATCGGCCGAGGCGTGGTGCGACCCGATCGTGACCGGGGCAGGGCCCGAGAGAGGGAACGGCGTGCGCGACGAGGCCGGGGTCGCGAAGCCGCCGCAGAACTCTGTGTGCGGCTCTGTGTCAGCTCGATCGGGCGGCTGAGAGTGGGACAGACGTGAGAACGCACGGCTCTCGAGGTCCTCGTCGAAGCCGCGAGTAGGGGGGAAGTCGAGGGTGAAGTGGGCGGAGGCGAGGAGGGGGAGGGCGGCGGCGGCGACGAGGCTGGTGGCGAACTTCATACTGGGCGCGCGGCGAGTCAGACTGTGAGGGTGTGTGAGTCGAGAGTGATTGGAAGGAGGAAGAGAGGTGTGGGCGACGGAGCGGAAAGGTCGCGTGGGCCGGCTCGAGGGCAACAACCTCTCTCTGCACTCGCGCGCCGCTCCGAGGGTCCGAGGAAGGGAGACTGCATTGCAAGAGACCCGCCGCAAGTACTGCTGCCGTCCCTTTGAGTCTACCGGGGCCGTGAGCGGTGCCGCGCGACACCCGAGTCGACCTCGCGAGGTTTTGCCCCTCGCGCGCCCCTCGGGCGGCAGTCTGGCGCACCGAGCTTGGGCCCAGGCGGTGTGTGCGGCGTGTCGGAGGGTGCAGGGGGGCTCTGGTGTTGGTGCGGCGAGATGGCGAGGTGCTGGAGGCTGCAGCTGATGAGAACGAGGGAGGGTCGAGTCGAGGGGAATGTGCTGGCGGCGAGGCGATGGTGCGGGCGAGGTAGAAGGAGGAGGGGGAGGGTCGCGTCGAGCAGGGTGGCGGACGAGGCGCAGACGAGCGAGTGAGAGGTTGAGGGAGGAGAGGAGCTCGCTCGAGGGGAAGGGGAGCTCGGCGCATGCGGGGGCCGGAGCCCTTTCGGCCGGCTTGTGGGGAGGGGCAGCAGCGAGAGCCGACCGCGTGCGCCACTTTCGCCGCCCTCTCTCCCGCGTCACTCACCGCCCGAGCACTCGCTCAAGCACGCTCGGTGCACTCTGCTGGTCCCGCTCGACACATCCCGCACGCCCGGCAACCCGCCTGGCCCGCGTCCACTCGAGGTCCGGCCCTCGTCCGCCGACTCGGTCCAACTTTGGCCATCGAATCGCCCTTCCCTCCCTCTCCTCCCAACCACCAGCACCAGCACCATGAGCAAGCTCCTGCGCCGCATCTCGACCACCGCCAGCGACCGCCCGCCGTCGTACCGCTCGACCGACGACCCTCCCTCTCCTCCTCCCGCCGCCGACTCGGACGCCGTTCCCCCACCCTTTACCGAGTTTCCGTCGCTGTACCAGGTCGGGCGGTACCGCGTCAAGCCCTGGGTCGAAGTCGACGACATCAAGGCCCACCTCGTCCTCCTCGGCGCCTTCCGCAAGCTGCGCGACGACGTCGAGGCGACCAAGCCTCGAGCCGAGTGGCCGCCCAACCTCGAGCCCAAGGCGCTGTGGGCCGTCTTCGTCCAGGTCGCCGTCTATCGCTTCGAGGTCGTCGTCCACGCACTCGAGACGTCGGCGAGGGCCCTCGGCGCAGTGACGCTGCCCGTCGACGTCGCCCTCGTTCTTCACGCCTACCTCCTCAACCCGCTGTGCGTCCCGACGTGTCCCTTTCTCTGTCAGAGTCTTGAGCTGACCTTTGAGTATCCCCCAGACGCTATGACGAGGATTGCGTGCGGCGAGCCGGCAACCGGTCGTTCAAGATGCCCAACGGCGAGGCGCTCGAAGCAGTTGTGCGTCCAGTCCGTCTTCTCGGTCCTTTCCTTGCCTCCTACTGACTCCCTAGCCTTTCACAGGCACGATCGATCGACCTGGCGACCCTGACGCAGCGCGAGCCGTCGTCGTCCAACCTCGAGCGCTGGCGCAAGCTCACGGACCTCCCTTTCGACCCTTTCGAGTCGTTCCGCACGTCGACGGGCCGCCGCCTGCGCCACTTCCGCGAGCTCAAGGAGCTCGTCGTTCTCTGGGTCACGGCCGACGGCACCGGCTACGCGCAGCAGGGCTTCAAAGCCGCAGGCCCGAATGGCCTCGAGCTCACGCACGAGGCGCTCGGCGTCGCCAAGTTCGTCCACGACTACGTCACGTCGAGCAACGAGGTCCAGGTGCCCGTCTCGAACAACATCAAGGTCATCGCGTGCGTCTCCTGTTCCGTCGCCGCCCGCTCAGGCCTTCGCAAACTGACTCGCCCTCTCAACTCGAGCAGCGGTACCGTGACGACGTCGACCGTGGCACCCGAGAGCACCGCCACCTCGGTTCGTGCCCTGTGGGTCCGCGACCGCCTCATGAAGCACCTCAAGGACGTCTCGACGCCGCTCGAGCTCGGCGAGCGCCTCGGCTGGAGCCAGGACGGGCTGCGCAAGATGCTGCGCCAGGTGCTTAATGGGAGGGAGCGAGGGTGCGTCCCGATCTCTCTCTCTCATGTCTCTTGGGTCTGAGCCTGACGCCGTCGTCGAGCCCGCAGCGTCAACAACATCGCGTCGTGCTACACTCGCGGCGAGCCGTTCTCGCTCGATCTCGGCATGGCGGTGCGTCCCCGTCTCTTCCCTCCCTCTCGCCGACTCACACTGACTCTCATCGTGCCCGTACAGGTCTTGCGGCAGGGCAGCTTCGTCGACAAGATGTGCGACCTTGGGTGGACCCGGCCCGAGCGCTTCGCCGCCGACGACATCCTCCTCAAGCGCTGCATCGCGCGGTACCACGCCTTTATCGACCTCATGGCGAGCTCGCCATCGTCCTTCTGCGTCCCGACCCTCGACATCGTGCGCCTCCTCTCGCTCTCTGTCTCCTCGGCCGAGCACGACTGACTCGTTCTCCTCGGCACCCTGCAGGACCTCGCCTGGCACACGCACCAGCTCAAGTCGTCGTACAAGCTCGACACGGCCTTGGCGACGGGCCGCTTCATCGACCACGACGACAAGGTCGAGGAGGGCGCGCTCGCGACGGGCTTTGACGTGACGGCTCGAGCGTGGAAGGTTCGTCCACCTCTCCCTCTTTCGGGCGTTGAGGCGCACCCGCACGGTCCTGACTGCCTTTTCTCTGCGCACACAGAGTCGGTTTGGCGTCCCCTACTCGACCTGCGGCTGTCCTCTTCCCTCGCAACCTCCCCTTTCGCGCCTATCGGCCAAGCTCGGCCTCTCGTCCTCTGCGCCCGCCTCGTACCCGCCCGGCGCCCTCATCACACTCGCGCCCTCGTGCGACGACGCCGACGCGACGCACCCCTCGGCGCACAACGCGCTCGTGCTGCCCGACCACCCGCAGGCGCAGCGCAAGCGCGCCGCCCGGGCCGCCGAGCTCGACGCGCGCCGCAGGAGGGACGACAAGGCGGGGCGCAAGGCGCAGGCGGCGAGGGGCAAGAAGGGCGAGGCGCTGCCGGCGTACGAGAAGCGACGTGAGGGGCAGAGGGACGGGCACGCCTATGCGTTCCTCGCTCCGATGCCGCTCGTGCCGCTCTACTACGGGTGCGTCGCCGCCTCTCTACTTGTCTCTCTCTCGTGCGTACTCATTGACCATCTTCGTCTCGCTCGCAGGCCGATGGGCTACCCGGCGTCGGCGGCCGGCTGCGCGACGACCGACGGCAACCATGCCTCGGCGCAAGGCGGTGCGGCGTGCGGCGGCGGGTCTGCTGGGTGCGTCCCCTTCTGTCCTCTCTCTCTCTCTTTCGTGCCTGTCGAGCGAGCCTGACGAGCGACGAGCTCTCCCTTGCAGCGCAGGAGCGTGCGGCGCAGGCGGGATCGGCGGGTGCGGCAGCTCGGGAGGGTGCGGCGGCGGCGGCAGCGTGTGCGGCGGCGGTGGAGGAGGGTTCGGTGGCTGCGGAGGAGGAGGAGGTGGAGGAGGAGGCTGTGGTGGAGGAGGAGGCGGTGGAGGATGCGGCGGCGGTGGTGGCGGCTCGTGACGAGGTCGTTCTCTTGGTGTACGGGCTCCCATTCTCTCTTCCCGTCCCTCCTTGTACACTCTATCTCTGTGTCGTACTCTCCTGCCGTCTGTAATGTCGTACCGTCACTGTTCGCGCTCGTCCCGAATACGCCTCGACTTTGAGCTCTCGATTCAACGGCGCTCTCGCGCTCTGGCCTCTCTCGCAGCTCGACCGTGCCAAAGGAACAGGGCTCGTTGCACTCGGGCTCGACGGCGGAAAGACAGAGAGATTGCCGCCAAGAAGCAGCTGGTCCTCCTCGATGCCGACCTGGGTCGGCGAGGCGAGTCGCCCTGGCAGCCGAGTGGGCGCATCTGCCGTCGACCGTGCGGCACCTCGTCCCCGCACAGGACGCTGTTGGAGCACAAGAAGGGCGAGCGACGCCTGCACGACGACGCAGGGGAGGATTGGTGGGAGGCGAGGGGGGTCGTGGCGCTGAGAGAAGGGATCAGGGGAGGAGGCCAGGCGAAGAGCGCCTTGTAGTGTCTGTGGAGAGCCACAAGTCAGCTCGTCGTCGTGTCCCGGCGTCTCGAGAGTCGAGAGAGGGTGGACGGACCGAAACTTGAGGGCGAGGACGACCCACGTCTTGGGGCGGCGCAAGGGTGGGCTCAGACGACTGCCGGCAGCTGTTTCGCCGGCTAGAAAGCAAGCCTCTGGCAGCAGGGGCACGAGGCGGTCTACAGGAGCAGAGACTGCGAGCGAGTCGAGTGACGGTTGCTCTCGCCCACGTTGACTCGTCCGCAGCGGCGCAGATGCTCCCAGACTGTGCCCAGACGGCTCAGGCGGCTCAGGCGCCTGCAGTGCCGCCGCCGACACCAGCCCTGCCACCGTCCAGCATCCTCGCCTCGAGCGCTCCGCCTCCTCCCCGCACCGCCGGCTCACTCGTCGGCACCTCCATCCCGACCTCGAGCACCGACAGCGCACCCGCACCGTCCAGCTCCCCGCCAACCCTCACGACTCCGGCAGCTCCCGCCGACGCGGCTGCCCTCGCACCTCGCGCCTCGTCCTCGTCGCCGGAGGTTCCGCCGACCTCGCTCGACCACCGCGTGTGCCGGATCTGCTTTGGCGACGACGACGACAGCGGCGAGCTGGGTCGACTGCTCGCGCCCTGTCTCTGCCGAGGAACGGTGCGTCGCCGAAACTCTCTCCTTCCCCAGCCCCGAGCTGACCTCTCGCTTCTGCAGGCCCGCTACGTCCACCAGGACTGTCTGCGCTCTTGGCGCGAGGCCGACAAGCTCAACAGCTTCTACGTGTGCGGTCAATGCGGCGCACGGTACCGCTTTCGGCAGACGGCGGTGACGAGGCTGCTCGGCCGACGCTGTGCGTCTTCCTTCCTTTCTCTCTCTCCTTGCAACCGGGCTGACCTTCTACTCCTCTCAGTTGCCACGGTCGTCATCGGCGTCGTCATCATGCTCCTCTCGTCCTTCCTGACCGGCTTCTTCGCCGACCCGCTCATGCGGCTCGCCAACGAGGACGCGCTCGACCCGCAAACGGGGCAGCTTCCCTGTGCGTCCACTCTCCCTTCTTTGCGCCGTCCTCGACAGCCCGACTGACTCTTCTGCGACCGCAGTTCACTACTACGACGACGTTCATGCGCTCGCCGACGCTGTTCGCGAGACGACCTCGACGGTTGGCTACCTCGTCGGCGACTGCACGTGGTCGTCGCCTCGCGAGCTCGTCCGCTCGCACCTGCGCACGACTGTGTTCCTCGAGGACGGCATCGGCGAGGTCAAGGAAGTGTCTTACGACTCGAGGGCGGCCAGTACCGGGTGTGGTGACCGGTGGGCCGTGCGCGGCGAGGGCGAGAAGTGGGGGCAGGACGACCGGGTTCGGCGCGAGGACTGGGCGACGAGAGCGCTGCTGCACTTGGTAAAGGGTGCGACGACGGCCGCCTGGGGCTGGGCGTTCGCCTGCCGGACACGTGCGTCCCCCCTCTCTCTCTCTTTCTTCCTGCGTCGCCAGCTCACAATCGTCTCGTCGTCGCAGTGCGTCTCGTCGCCGTCGGTCTCGCCTGCGCGCACTACATGCGGTGGACCTGGGCGCGAGGCCGAGCCGTGCCCGACATCCCGGGCCTCGTCTGGTGCCTCGTGCGTCCCCTCTCTCTTCTCTCTCTCTCTCTCTCTCTCTCTCTCTCTCTCTCTCTTTCTCTCTCTCTCTCTCGTCGAGCGCGAGCCTCGACTGATGCCGCTCGGTGACTCTCTCTCTCTCGCTGCTCGCAGGACGCAGACGTCTTCAAGTGGAACCGCCGCCAGATCAAGCAGGCTCGAGTCCGAGGCCAGCTCTTCTCGACCCGGCAGCTCTTCAGCGTCGTCGTGCGTCCCTCTTTCTCTTTCTCGTTCAAGGACGTTCAACTGATTCTCGAGGCGACGCAGAGCACCGTCCCGCTCGTCTACCGCTCGGCGCGCATCGCTCACAGCGCGGCAGGAGCGCTCGTCAAGCGCGCGCTCGCGGGCGTCGAGGACCTCGTGCTCGATCTCGACGGCGAGGCAGCGTTGGACATAGACAAGCAGAAGGTAGACTAGAGTTGCAGTGTGAACGACGCAGGAGGGAGAAACTATTAATGCCAACGACAGGGAGAGAAGAGAGGGGAGAAAGAAAAGACTGCGGGTGCGAGAGAGCGAGAGAGAGAGGGAGGAAGAGGAAGCACGAAAGAAAGCCTTGCCGCCGCCGTCACAGCTCCATCTCGACGTCCTCCATGCCCTGCATCGCGTCGTCTGTTTCCATCTCGGCCTCGTCGTCGCCAGCATCGTGCACCGCCTCCTCCCTCTCGCGCATGACCTCGAACTCCCTCCAGCTCTCGGCCCTCCTCTCCCTCGCCTCCTGCTCCTTGGTCCCGCCGCTCCCGAGCGCGTGCAGCGACGGCGGCGGGCGGTACAGGACGAGCTCGCCGCGCTGGGCCTTGTCGGCCTCGCGGCGCAGGTTGGCGACGAGCGACGCGGGGAGGCCCTCGAGCGCGGCGGCGCGCACGGCGAGCGGGTTGATCTTAGGCTGCTGAGGGGGCGACGACGAGGAGGAGGCGGAGGACGAGTCGAAGGGGAGGGGCGCGGCGTCGTCCTTGGGCGACGAGGGCGGCGAGGGCGAGAGGGACGCGACGTAGATGCGGTGCGGGGACAGGTCGACGCTGCCCGACGCAGGGAGCATCGTCACCTCGTGCTCGTCGGCGTCCATGCCGTCGCCTGCGCCCGTCGCGCCGCTCACCGCCGCCGCAGCCGCCGCCGAGGGGAAGAAGGCGCTCTGGCCCCAGGGCACGGTCGCGAGGCCGCCCGTCCCGGAGGCGGCATGCGGTGGCGCGGTCTCGGCGGCGGCGGTGACCGGGCTCGTCGGCGGTGCGGCAGGGAGCGACGAGGCTCCTCCTGGGAGGGGCGACGACGGGGTGCGCTGGCGCGGGGGCGGCGAGGCAAAGTGGTGCGGCGGCGGGACGGCCGCGGCCGAGAAGGCGCCTGCGCCCGAGCTCGGGAGCGGCTGCGAGGTCGTCGGGAGGGGCGGTGGTGCGACGGGATAAGGTGTGGGTGCGTGCGGGAGGAAGGCGGGTGCGGGTTCGGCGGCGGACGAGGAGGGAGAGGGGACGGCGAGCGACAGGCGGCCGAACGCCTCGTGATCTGGCGCGAAACGGATGCGCTTGCGCCTTGGAGGCTCGTCGCCATCGTCATCTTGCCGTGGAGGTTGCTGCGCGCCGCCAAAGTCGAGCCCGAGGCCCTCGCCGCCGCCGCCGCCGCCGTCGCGGGTGGACCAGCTCGCGCGGTCGGGGCTGAAGGCGTGCGCCTGCGGGTCGGCCTCGGCTGCCGACTCCTTGATCGGGTCGAGGTTGGAGCTGGTCGAGCGCTGTCGAAGGTGGGCGGACCAGGCTGCGCCTTGTCCTTGTGGCGCCGAGGGCGGTGGGGCCGGCTGGACGACGGCGGCGGCGGCGTCTGCGAGCTGGTCGTTGAGGGTCGAGGTGCGGGTGTGGGTGTCGGCCGAGGCGTGTGCGCGCTTGAGGCGCGGGCGGGTCGGGTACGCGGGCGGGTGCAGGGCCGACGCGAGCGGGTTGGAGGTGGCTGCGAGGGGCGCAGAGAGGGGAGGTGGTGGAGCGGGCGCGAAGCGAGGCGGCGGCTGCATCGCGGGCGGAGGGCACTGGTGGTTGTGCGCAGCTCGAGTGTGGTCCCGCACAGGCGGTGATTGGTGCGAGAGCGCAAGCACGACGCCTCGGCAGCGGAGACAGATGAGATTCGACCGCGTTCCTCGCCTCTCAGACTGGACGAGTGACGATACAGCTGTACTTCTGAGAGTATCACAGGCAGTCCAATACCCCAAACGAAGCACGCAGAGCTGTGGCTGCGTCCCTCGCGGTGGGTTAATTCCCCCGCCGCCATCGCTGGTTCTCTGCTCTCTCGCTCTCGCCGACTCGCCTCGGACGTGTGCCAGCACAGCCTACCAGCCGCTGCAGCTGCCCACCTCTCGAGCCCACCGCCGCGCTCTCTCGATGGCCCGCTCAAAGGGCGCCAAAGCCCGGTCGACCCCGCCTCGTCCAGCCCCGCCTCCGCGCGACTCTGCCTCGAGCGCTCACGGCGACGACGACGACGACAGCGACACGTTCGAGGACGCCCTTCCCTCGACGGCTCAACCTTCGACCCCGGCATCCCTCCACGCGGCCGACGACGACGGCGCCAACGACGGCGACCCCGCGCCCCACGCGCACTATGGCGAGCACGACCTCGACAACGAGCCACCGCACTCGGGCAGCGAGGGAGGGCAGCAGGGCAACGGCGAGCACGCCAGCGGCGAGTCGGTCGGCAAGGACGGCGCGGGCGAGCAGCTCGACGGCGACGGTCGCCCCTCCTCCTCGCCCGCCGACGCCCTCGAGCGCGCCCAGACCCCGACCCTGCCACGCGACACCGCCTCGGCCGCCGCCGCCACCACCCCGCCGCGCACGCCGACCTCGGACAGGCGCACCGCCTCGCGCCCCACCTCGGTCGCCTCGACCACCTCGTCGTCCGCCGGCGTCGACCGCCGCAAGGCCAACCGCCTTTCGTCGAGCGTGCCCTCGTCGTCCAACGAGCTCGAGACTGACGCCTCGTCGCCGACCGACGAGCACGACGACCAGCACCACCGCCACGAAGGCGACGACTCGGTCTCTGAGCTCCCCTCGTCGTCCTTCTCGCCCGCCGCCAAACGCCCCTTCTCGCTCTCGTCCGACCCCGAGACGCCCACCGCCCCTCATGCCTCGTCCCCTCCCTCGTCCCCGGCGCGCGACCGCCCAAAACCTGACCGCCGCCGTTCGTCCCTCCTCGCGTCGCCGTTCGGCGCCGCGCCGACCGACCCGACCAACGTCGGTCGCGAGGGCTCGGCGAGCCTGACGCAGGCCGTGTGGCGCCAGAGCCTCGGGCTCAACTCGAGCCCGGCTGCGAGGACGCTTGTCGATGTTACGCTGCACGACGACGCGGACGAGGCCGACGAGCGCGAGCGGGCACTCGGGCTCGGCGCGAGCGACGACGACGAGGAGGGCGCGAGGGAGGGGCGCAACGGCGGGACGCCCCGTGCGAGGCGAGCAGGGTCGTCCAAGCGGCGCTCGGCGGCGGTCAACGGCGACGAGGCGGCGGCGGGCGCAGGAGGAGGGGGGTACGGCGCGCTGTCGCACGGCGCACCTCCGGTCGAGACGCGCGACCGCCAGACGTCGGTCGCCGAGCCGCACGCCGCCGACGGCTTCCTCAGCAACCGGTACAGCGTCAACCTGTCGTCGCTGTCGGCCTCGTCGCCCTCGGTCCCGGGCACGTCGACCGCGCCCGACTCGCCCGCCGCGCCCGCCGACCCCGACGCGCCGACGCAGCACGAGCCCGAGACGGCGAGCAACGGGATCCAGCGGCTCCAGGCCGAGTTCCTCAAGGTGCGCGAGCGGCAGGAGCACGAGGGCGACGAGGCCATGGCCATCGACTGGGATTTCTGGGGCCGCGTTATGAACGACTACGAGGAGGTGGCGAGGACTCAGCGTGCGTCCCCTGCACGCTCTCTCTCTCTCGGTTTCATGCCGCGCCTTCATGTGCCCGGTCGTGCGCGCCGCTCGGCGGCTCGTGCGCGACGGGCTACCACGGCGTCTACTTGCACCGACACTGACCGTCCCGACGTCGCCCAACAGCTCGAGATCTTTCTCGCGCCATCCAGCGAGGCATTCCGCCGGCCTTGCGCGGCATGACGTGGCAGCTCATGGCGTGCGTCCCCTCCCTCGCCGTCGTCGTCGGCCTATCCCCTTTCCCCTCCCTTTCTTCCTCTCGCCCTTTTCCTCGCCGCCCTACTGACACTCTTATCGCCCTCACAGTGCCGCCAAGGACGCCAACCTCGAGTTCGTCTACTCGGAGCTCCTCAAGCAGAGCTCGCCGCACGAGAAGAGCATCGCGCGCGACCTGAGCCGCACGTTCCCCAAGCACGCCTACTTTGTCGACGCAGACGGCGTCGGTCAAGAGAACCTGTGCGTCCACTCTCTCCACCTGTTTCGCGGACCGTCGCCGAGGAGGAAGCAGAGGGCTCACTCGAGATTCTCGTCGTCCCGGAGGTTTAACGTCGTCAAGGCGTATTCGCTCTACGACGACGAGGTGGGTTACACGCAGGGTCTGCAGTTCATCGTCGGCCCTTTGTTGCTCAACGTGCGTCAACCCTCTCCCTCGTCCTCCCCTTCTCGCCGACGCCGCACAGTCACTGACCCTCGCGCCTCGCGCAGATGCCCGACGAGGAGGCCTTCTCGGTCCTCGTGCGCCTCATGAAGGCCTACGACCTGCGCTCGCACTACACGCCCAACATGCCCGGCTTGCAACTGCGCCTGTTCCAGTTCGACCGCCTCGTCGAGGAGCTCGCGCCGACCGTGTTCCTCCACATGCTGCGCCAGGGCGTCAAGAGCAGCATGTACGCGAGTCAGTGGTTCTTGACCTTGTTCGGGTGCGTCCCTCCTTTCTCTCCCTCCTCCTCACTTGTTGTCGCCCGGCCTGACAACCTCGCTTCCCTGCGCAGGTACCGCTTCCCGCTCGAGCTCGTCTCGGCCGTGTTCGACCTCGTGTTTGCCGAGGGCGTCGAGGCCGTGTTCCGGTTCGCCGTGTCGCTCCTGCGCCGCAACGAGGCGCACCTCCTCACGCTCGAGTTCGAGGACCTGATCGACTTTCTCAAGAACGGCCTGTTCGAGGTCTATGCGGTGCGTCCCTTGCTCTCTCTCTCCCCTTCCCTTTCCCTGTGCCCTCTCTCTTCCTCGTGTCGATGACCTGACCGAGAACTCGTGCAGCCCGACGAGGAGGAGCGAGCGCGCAACCCGGACGCGCAGTACAAGGTGCACGAGTTTGTCCGCGAGGCGCTGCAGGTCCGGATCACGCCCATGATGCTCGTGCGTCCCACTCTCTCTCTCTCTCTCTCTTTCCGTCTCGCCTTATTGACGTCTCCTACTGACCCGCTTGGTTCCTCACCGCGCAGGACCAGTTCGGCGAGGAGTGGGCCTCGCTGTGCGCGGCGCAGACGGCGCACACGGCCGAGCTCGACGCCCTGCGCAAGGCCAACCTGCAGCTGTCGATCCAGGTGCGACAGCTCGAGGCGAGCTTGGCCCAGATCAACGCCGAGCACTGCGACCTCGTCAAGCAGGTCGTCGCGTCGAGGTTGGACCGCGAGGAGCTCGAGGACGAGCTCGTCAAGTGTGCGTCGGCCTGCTCTCTCTTTCTCTCTTTGCCTCGATCGTCGGCCAAGCTCGTCACGAGCTCGGCATCCTGACCGTCGTTGTCGAACCCGCAGACAAGCTCGCCTACGCCGACCTGTCGCACCTCGCCGCTGCCGAGCGCGCCTCGACCTCGTCGCTCCAGGTGCGCCGCCAGAGCGAACTGAGTACCGCCTCGTCGCGCTCGGGCGACGAGAACCCGCTCCCGGCACCGCCGGCGCCACCGCTGCCACCGCGGCAGGCGTCGGGCTCGGGCGGCGGGGCGGCGGCGGCGCTCAGTGGGATCGGGCGAGGGTGGTTCGGCGGCTCGGCGGGCGGTACGCCGGTGAGGAGGACGAGCTCGAACATGAGCGGTGGAGGATGGTGAGCGCCTGAGCGTGCGACGCAGACGAGGATGCGGACGAGGAGCGAGTTGGTGGTCGAGCGTAGCTAGACGGCCGGAGCTGGGCTCGGGTCGACTCTCATCGGTGGACACTATTCCTGCATGCACCGCCTTGTACCAACAGAGAGCAGGAGAGCCCTGGGCGAGTTGCCAGCTTCGTTCGACCACATCTCGCGTCGGCGCGACGGCGCAGTTCCTCAACTCGCTCGCCCACACGCCGCCAAGCTCGGTACGCGACCTCGCTGTCGCTAGCGAGCATCAACAGCGGCACCGACGCGCTCTCCAGCAGCCCGCACGGCCTGCGCTCGCCTCCTCGTCGACCGCGCCCGCCTTCATCTCCCGCGACGAGCCCGACGCCGAGTACCTCGCCAGCGCAGCTCGTGCGCCCCGAGTGCCTCGACGCGAGCTCTCGCGACCCTCTTGCGCGCCAGATCCGCCCTCTCGCAAGCCCGCCCGCGACGATGGACTTCCGCTCGCGGCCCCCACCTCCCCCCGACCTCGCGACTTTCGCCCTCGGCGGCTTCCCCAGCCCCGTACCGCCATCAGCAGCCGACCACTCGCCGCCACGATCCGCCTCTCGGCCGCGCCAGTCGTCCTCGGGCCAGCGTCCTCGGCGGTACTCGTCGTTCCAGCAGGCAGGAGCCGGCACGCCCGTCATCCCCATCGAGCGCGACTTTGGGTTCGACTCGCCGGCGACGGCGGGCATGCGGCGCAGGAGCGGGGGCGAGGGCGTGCGGAAAGCCGTCGGCGAGGAGAGCAGGCGGTGTGCGTCCACCTCTCCCTTCCCGACGCAGCCTGTACCTGTCGGGCCCGTCGACTGACTGTCATATGCCTCCTAAACGCGCAGACGAGGACTTTTCGACGATCGACTGGGTCGCAGATACCCTGCTCGAGCGCTCGAGGCGGCGGCACGAGGCGGCGACGGCAACGAGGACGCTCGGGCACAGCGTCAGGGCGGGCTTCTGGCGCATCGCCGAGGCGTGTCAGAGCTGGGCAGTCGTCAGTCTCGTCGGTGCGTCCTTGTTCCGCCCTCGTGTTCCTCCGTGACGGCGGCGGCGGGTCGTCCCGTCACACCGACTGACCCTCCCTTCCTTTCTCCCCCGCCCTCCCTCTCGCCGTCGCAGGCGCCATCATCGGCTTCAACGCGGCCCTCATGTCGATCATGACGGCCTGGCTGTCGGACCTCAAGCTCGGGTACTGCCGGCAAGGGTGGTGGCTCAACCGCAAGTTCTGCTGCTGGGAGATCGAGGAGGGCCTGTGCGAGGACTGGGTCACCTGGACGGGTTGGGCAGGCGTCCAGTGGCTCGTCTATGTCGCGTTCGCGGTACGTCCAGTCAGTTCTCAAGTCGCTCCCGTCCTCGTCGTCCCTTCCCGCTGCCCTACTGGGAGCAAGAAGAGGGCGTGTGTCGTTGACTCGAACGGCCTGAGACTGACTCGCCGACTCATCCCTGCAGGGCCTCTTTGCTTTCACGTGCGCGTTCCTCGTCAAGTCGTTCGCGCCGTACGCCGCCGGGTCCGGCATCAGCGAGATCAAGTGCATCCTCGCCGGCTTCATCATCAACGGCTACTTGTCCTTTTCGACCCTCAGCATCAAGTCGCTCACTCTTGTACGTCCTTGTCGACCATCACGAGGTGGCAGAGCGTCGACTGACTCTCCAACCCCGTCCTCGCAGCCCATCTCGATCGCCTCGGGCCTGTCGGTCGGCAAGGAGGGCCCGTCGGTCCACGTCGCGAGCGCTATCGGGCACGTCGTCGCGAGTCGGTTCGCCCGGTTCAAGCGCAGTCAGGGTGCGTCGTCTCGTTTCGTCACGAGCCAGGTCTCCTTCTCCTGCGCCTTGCGATGGCAAGGCCCGGCCGGCCCTTCCTTCGCGTGCTCACACACCTCACCGCCTGCAGCCAAGATGCGCGAGATCGTCACGGCTGCATCTGCGACAGGTGTCGCCGTCGCGTTCGGCTCGCCTATCGGTGGCGTCCTCTTCTCGCTCGAGGTACGTGCGCACCTTCTCCTTCTCGTTCTGGGCACCGCAAACTCCCGTACTGACTTTGCGCCTCTCTCCTCGTCGCTTGCAGGAGATGACGATCAACTGGCCTATCAAGACGATGTGGAAGAGCTTCTTCTGCGCCTTGGTCGCCAACGTCGTCCTCTCGGTGCGTCCACTCTTTCTCCCCTCTCTCGCCTTCCACGATCCCGCCCTCGTCCAGTGTCGCTCACCGCTCCTTACCCCTTGACAGGCCATGAACCCGTTCCGCACGGGCAAGATCGTCCTGTTCCAGGTCAGCTTCGACCGCGACTGGCACTTTTTCGAGTTGGGCTTCTTCATCCTCATCGGCGTCTTTGGCGTGCGTCCCCTGTCTTCTTCTGTCCCTCCTCGAGTACGAGCTCTAACGTATCCTCGAGCACAGGGTCTATACGGCGCGTTCGTCATCAAGTACAACCTGCAGGTCGCCGCGTTCCGCCGCAAGCACCTCGGCTCGAGCGCCATCTCCGAGGCCGTCACGCTCGCCGTCCTGACGGCCGCCGTCGCGTTCACGAATCGGTTTCTGCGCCTCGACATGAACGAGATGCTCGACGTCCTCTTTCGCGAGTGCGAGGGCGGCGGCGACTACGAGAACCTGTGCCAGTGAGTCGCACGGTCCTCCTCGGCGGCGTCTCGGCCTCTTACGGCAGCGCGCAGCCTGGGTCGAGGCCCAGCGACGCTCGTCACTGACCTTCTTCTCGCCGAGCAGGACCTGGGCGCAATGGCGCATGGTCAACTCGCTCCTCCTCGCGACCGTCATCCGTACTTTCCTCGTCATCATTTCGTACGGCTGCAAGGTCCCTGCCGGCATCTTCGTGCCCTCGATGGCGGTCGGTGCGACGTTCGGCAGGATGGTCGGCATCCTCGTCAAGGCCATGTACCGGTGCGTCGTCGTCGTCTCCCTCCCTCGACCCTTTTCCTCGCCGCGCTCGTCTCGACGAGGCCAAGGCTCACTCGTTCCCGGCCTCGTACGCAGCGCGCACCCGACATGGAGCATGTTCGCCGGCTGTGACCCTGAAAAGCCGTGCATCACGCCCGGCACGTACGCCTTCCTCGGAGCTGCGGCGGGACTCGCGTGCGTCCCCCTTCTCTCCGCCCTTCTGCCCCTCGTGACGCCTCGACTGACTCCCGCTTCCGCAGAGGTATCACGCGCATCACGGTCACGGTCGTCGTCATCATGTTCGAGCTCACGGGCGCCCTCACCTACATCCTCCCGACCATGGTGCGTCTCGCTCGTTCCTCTCTCTCTGTCTACTCTCGACGTGAGCTCATCAGTCCACCGCCACTCGCAGATCGTCGTCATGGTGACCAAGGCCGTCAGCGACCAGTTCGGCGGCGGCGGCATCGCCGACCAGATGATCAAGTTTAACGGGTACCCGCTGCTCGAGAACCACGAGCTCGTCTTTGGCGTTCCAGGTGCGCCGCCTCTTTTCGCCTACCCCTCAGACGCATCGCGTCTCTGACTCTGCGCCCCGCACGCAGTGTCGACCGTCATGCGCCGCAAGCTCGTCTGCCTGCCCTCGCAAGGCATGACCCTCGATGAGCTGCGTGCGTCTCCTCGCCTCTCCGACCTCTCGAGACCGAGCCTGACGCTCGCCACCTCGTCTCGCAGAGCAACTTCTCGGCTCGAACAAGTACCAGGGCTTCCCCGTCGTCAAGAGCCGCAAGGACTCGACGCTCCTCGGCGACATCTCGCGGCGAGATCTCAAGGTCGCCATCGGTCCGTCTCTTCTCCCTCTCGTTTCTGTCGAACGTCAGGACACACCCGCTCACGCTCTACCTGTCGACAGAGAAAGCTAAGCTCTCGAGCATCGTGCCACCCGACGCGCCCTGCCTCTTCTGCCCGCAAGACGACGTCGCCGACGAGTCGGAGCCGCCCAGCCCGGTCTCGCCGAGAGACGCCGAGGACGGCGGCGGCATGGATCCGGACGAGTGGGGCGGTGGAGAGGAGGGCATCGTCGACTTCTCGTCGTTTGTGAACCAGGTGCGCCCTCTCGTCCGCCGTTGAGGGGGTCCGTGCGCATGTTCGACGACCTGACCTCTTCTCGCCCCTCGCGCCGCAGACGCCTCTCACGGTCTCGCCCAAGCAGCCTCTCGAGTTCGTCATGCAGCTCTTTCGCCGAATGGGGTGCGTCCACTGCTCTTCCTCCTCGTCAGCCCGTCGACCTTCCTAACTCGCCGTCCTTCTTCCCTCGCGCAGCCCTCGAGTTATCCTCGTCGAGCGCTTCGGCGACCTCGTCGGCCTCGTCTCGGTCAAGGACTGCCTCAAGTACACGATCGCGCACGAGGCCGACCACGAGCACGACGCTTCGGGCACGTCGGGCGGCGACGAGCTCGAGGCGACGCTCGAGGAGCTGCGGCTCTGGGGCAAGGACGTCAAGGACTGGGTTGCGGCCAAGGTGACGGGGCGCGAGGTGCCGATGAGCCCCGAAGGGTTGCGCATGGGCTCGACGGGCTTCAGATCGGCGGAAAGCAGCAGCGCCGACGAGCGGTACGGGCGAGGGCGAGGGTGAGGGGTTGTAGATACAGCGTGACATCGATAGACAGCGCTTTCGTTGCTCCTCTCCTCTCGTGTGACGCTCGGCGAGCGAGAGAACAGGTCGCAAAGCTCGATGCACGCTGCCGAGGATCGTACACGGACCCGCCCGGGACCTCCCTCTCGTCCGCCTCGTCGCCGCTCGTGCTCTCCTCGGGCCCGCTGCCTCTACTATCACTGCTGCGCCGAACCTCTCGCGCTCGACCGCTCGACCGCCGACCGCGACGACAGGTTGGCGCTTTGACCTCGTCGCTCGAGTCGGTCTCGCTGCCGGACGCAGAGTCCTCCATGGCCCGCGCCGTTGGGTCCCTCTGCTGGTGCGAGAAGCGCCACGCTCGACTGTGAGAGAGGCGTGTCAGTCGCAGTGGCGGCAATACGAGAGAAGAGAGCGAAAGACGCACAGGAGGATCACGTCCAGGGCCAGAAGCGTCATGATCGCCGCCACGACGACGAGCGCCGCGGTCAATGCAGGAGTCTGTACATCGAGACTGCTTCAGCCCAGGTCGGGCAGAAGAGAGAGAGAGTAGAGACGCACCTCGGGCGATCCTGTGCTCGTAAAGAGCGAGCCGGCGTAGACGAAGACGAGCTCTTTCGGAAGGGCGACGACTCTGCGCAAGGGTGATCAGGGGTGTGTGGTGACATGGGCAGGAATAGGGAGAGAGTATGGGACGCACAGAGCCACCACGTAGAGGCGAAAGGGAATGCCGATGGTCGCCGCGACGGCCGTTGTGACCCGACCAGGCAACGCCGACAGGCGCAACGAGATGACGCTGTTGCGGGCGCACACCTTTTGACGTCAGTACACAGTGTCTGAGATCTTCTCGAGGCCCGCAGCTGGCGCGTCGCACGAGGAGATGCGCTGGCGAGGAAGAGGGGGAGGCTCGAGCGCACTCGAGAAGGCCGGCGCTGCGCACCGAGCGAGCGAGATACGAGTAAAGCGGCTTCTCCTGCTCGATACTGCGGGCGTGAGGAACGCTGTTGTCAGTGACGCTGTCCAGGAGAAAGGAGGAAGGGAAAGTCGAAAGCTCGCCTCGACGCACCTCTCAGCCTTGGCCCGCAAGAACGTGCTGAAAGCGCCGAAGCACAGGATCTCGCCGACGAGTGTGCCCACAAAGACGACAGGGACGCCAATCTTGAAGCCCCAGATGGCGCCCGTCGCGACGGCCGTCGCAGAGTGGCCCGCGAGCGGCGGAAACTCGACGGCGACGAGGATGGCAACGGGCACGAGCCACGAGCACGGCGTGGCCAGGATGACGTCCCGGCGAGGCTCAAGGTAGACAAGAATGTCGTGGCGGAAGATGACCGCGAGGATCGCAAAGCCGACGAAGGCGACGAGGAGGAGCCACCAATCTGGACGTAGGTGACGTGTCAGTCCGTGCGGGGCTGCGAGACGCGGAGAACAGTGCGACGCACACCAGTACCGCAGTCGGAACGCTTTGCGCGTAAGCCGGCTCCAATCGAGAACCCGCAGAGCGCGCCAACCCTCGACCGCCATCGCCCGGTTGTCGTCGACGACGCTGCGCCACGAAGCAGCTTGGCGCATAGCTGGCGCTCGGGGTGCCGGGCGAGCGCAAGCTCACAGAGCGCGAGAACAAAAGCGAGAAGCCGAGGCAGAGCTTGAGCGACGGCGGACGGTGGAAAGTCCGTGGGAGGACAGGAGGGTCCGTGCAGATCTCGGCGTGCTCTCGCAAACCCCTCTCTCGCGCGTCTCACACTTTCGCAGAGCGCTATGCAGAAGGCTATCTCGTTGCACTCGAGTCGCAGCTAGAACGCATGCCATCCTCCAGGGTTGTTGGTCGCCTCGAGCTTGCGGGCGACGAAAGTCGGGACGCCGTGCGCGAGCCAAAGTCGGCGCACCTCGTCGTACCGACCTCGGTGCAGGTACTGCGGGAACTGGCTGCGGCCGCGTCTGCGAGAGAGGAGAGGCGCGAGGTCAGAAAGGACTCGGGATGCGAGAGAGAGAGAGAGAGGGAGCGAGAGGGGACGCACCGGCCGCCGACGTCAACCTCGCCGTGCGAGTCGAGGTATGGTGGCGTCGAGAACGCGCCCTTGTCGGCGTGCAGGTACAGGATGACGTTGCTCTTGACGAGGTAGTAGATGCCGACGGAGCCGCCGCACCTGCGAGGAAGGGGAGGGGGAGCGAGTGAGCGAGTCGTTCTGGGCGTGGGCGAACGAGAACGAGGAGGAAACGGGGCGACGCACGTCCACATGTGCTCGTTGCACTCACCGTGCATCGCGTTGTTCTCGCCGACCATGCAGCAGAAGCTCTGGGCGCACAGGTTCTCGCCGCAGAGGAGGCACAGTGCCGCATCTCGAGGCACCTCGCCGCAGCGCCGGCACGGCGTCTCGAGCGCGTACGCGACGAGCGTGTCGAGCTGATGCGGCAGGCCGAGGAGCTCGTACGGGACCGGGTGCTCGAGCTCGGCAATCGAGTCGTCGAGGATGAGGGCCTTGCGGGCCTCGGCCGGGTCGGACGTCGAGAACAGGGTGTCGCTGATCGAGTCGCGGCAGGTCGACAGGTGTGCGCGCAGCGTGACGACGCTCGGGGCCGACTCGGCCGTGTTGTACGGGCGCAGGACCTCGCTCGGCGCCGGAATGCGCAAGAGCTCGAGCAGGCGCGAGTACTCGCTCGGCCCGTTCTCGACGTCGGCGTCGAGCGGCGTGTCCTGCCCGCCGCCACTCGGCTCGCCGAACACGACGCGCGCGACGATGCTGGCGCGCCGCAGGAAGACGAGCATCTGGGCGTGCACGAGCTTGCCGACCGTCTCGTGGTCAGGCGAGTCGTCCTTGCCGAACAGGGCCGGCGCCATCGCGAACACGTCGCGGACGCGGAACAGGTCGGCGCACTCTTGCTGATGGCGGTCGTCGACCTTGTCGCTCGTCCAGGTGGCTGTCGACGCCGAGCTGGACCCGGCGTGGAGGAGGCGGTAGACGCCGAGGAGGCTCTGCGCGAGCGCCGTGTAGAAGGCGACGGCGACGACGTGATAAAAGGACGAGGGCATGCAGACGGCCGCCTCGATGACGACGCCGAGCGGGTCGAGCAGCGTAAAGGGCAGGCCGGCAAACTTGGTGCCGCGAGCAAAGACGCCGCCGAGGCGCTGTCGGACCGAGACGGCGGCGATGCGCGAGCTCTCGACCGACTGGGTCATGAGTTCGGCGAGGTCCTGCATGGCGGCGAACAGGCTCTGGACGAGGCGGACGTTGCCCTCGGTGAGGGCCCACGCGGGCTCGGCCGTCCCTCGCGACGCGACCTCGAGCGCCGAGATGGTGTACCCGACGAGGTCGCCCGACAGCGACGCGACGCCGGCACCGGGCCCGCCGACCTCGTGCTTGAGCGCCGTGACGACCTGGAGCAGGCGGGCGATCATGCGGCCCTCGGCGTCGTTGAAGTGGGTCGGGAGAAGCATCGGGAGCGCCATAGTCGCCCGCCACGGCTTGAACGAGCTCGCCTCGCCGTTGTCGCCGACGAGCGACAGCTTGTCGATGCGCTGGTGGAAGGTCGCGTCGAACCGAGCGAGGCTGCCGGGCTCGAGCGGGTCGGCGTCCGGGTCGGCCCACTCGGCGAGCGACCTCGAGTCGGCCTCGCCACGGTACGGGACGAACGCGGGCGACGTGACCTCGGCGGGGAGGAGGACGTTGCCGAGGCTCTTGCAGAGCGGGCAGACGAACTCGCGCCGCTCGATGCTCTCCGGGTGGCACCGGGTCGGCTGCGAGCGGTGGCGCTGCTCGAGCGACTGGCAGTACCGCTCGAAGCACGCGAGGTGCATGAGGTGCCCGCACGACGACGCCGCGATGCCCGCCTTGGTGCTCTGCGGGAAGCCCTCGGCGAGGCCGTCGCCGCTGTCGGCGAACCCTGGGAGGGGCACCTTGCGCCCGGCGACGCCGTACGGCCGACGAGCGGACAGGTCGCGGTCGAGGCTCGACGGGAGGTCGAGGATCTCCTGGTGGTACGCCGTCGCGTCGACGGGCGGGCGATCGTCGCCGAGGACGGGCTCGTCCACGTCGCCGACGTGGGCGGGCGTGATGCGGATCAGGCTGCTGCCCTGCACGAGCGCGAGCATGCCGAACGGCTGCGTGTCCTCGAGCGCGTCCTGGCACACGATGCAGTCGCCAAAGTCGACGTGGACCTTGTCCTGCTCGTCGGCCGACCGCATCGCCTCCTCGCCGTCGCCTGCGCCGCCCGACGCCTCGTCCTCCTCGTCGTCGTCCTCGACGTTCTGCAGGAACGCCGACTGCGCCTGCTGGAACTGGCGCATGATGGCCTCCTGGCGCGCCTTGGCCGCTCGCCGCTTGGCCTCGACCGCCTGCGCCGCGTCGCTCGCCTTGCCCTCCTCCTCGGCGACCTCGACCTTGCGACGCAGGTCCGCGACCGCGGCGCCGTGCGCGTCGACGAGGCGGTCGAGGAGGAAGCGCGCCTTGGGCCAGACGCCCTTGAGCCGCTCGTCCTCCTCGATGCGGACGAGCACTTGCGCGAGCGACCCGTGCTTGTCGACGGCGTCGGTCGCGGCGTCCTCGAGCTCGACCGGCACGAGCGCAAAGTCGGCGAGCGCGTCGGGCTGCTCGACGTGCGCGACGAGCGCGAGCTGGAGCGCCTGGTCGACGACCGCCTCGGAGAAGAGCGGCGCCGGCTGCTCGACCTCGTCCTCGCCGTCGTCGGCCTCGGGCGTCGGTACAGGCAGCGCACTGCCCATGCGCAGGGCGTAGAAGACGACGGCGAGGAGGGCCTGCGCGCCGAGTGCGCGCGGCAGGCGCTCGAACGGGCCCGACGCGCCGCCGGCGACGGCGAGCCGGCGAGGGACGATGACGGGCTCGTCGCCGGCCTTGCCGCCTCGGCCGCTCTTCTTGAGCCACGCGCGGACGATGCCGTCGGCCTCCTCGCGCTGGTTGCGCGAGTAGCGCGCAAAGTACGGGTCGACCTCGCCGAGGAGGTCTGGGCGCAGCGCGTACGTGCCCTGGTCGTTGGACCCGCTCGGCGGCTTGAACGTGGCGATGTCGGCGAGCACTCGGTCGATGTTGGGGTCGTCCGAGAAGCGCTCAGAGACGCGGCGCAGGAGGTCCGAGTAGACGCACGGCGCGAGGGCGAGGTAGTGGACGAGCTCGCGGCGGAGCGCGGCCGACGGCGACAGGGGCACGACCGAGGTCGGGTCCGAGACGAGCGTGATGAGGAGGCTGAGGAGCTCGTCGACCATCGCGAGGGCCTGCTCGGGCTCGTACGGGCTCTTGGCGGCGGCGGCGGTGGCGGTCGGGTCGAACGCGCGGCGGACGAGCCAGTCGTGCACCTCGAACCGGTCGACAAGTGCGGCGACGACGAGTGCCGGGTCGAGGACGACGAGCGCCGTCTGGAGGAAAAAGATGTCCTGCTCGAACGTCGTCTCGCGGAGCGAGTAGTCGCGGTAGTGCAGGTTTTGCGCCCGGACGGTGAAGCCGTTGCGGACCCAGACGCCCGAGCGCACTTGGGCAACGAGAGCGAGTACTGCGGGAGCAGAAAGTCAGTCTCATCGCGCGTGCCGCCGTCGAGAAGGAAGGGAAAGGAGAGAACGCACCTCGCAGCGGATCCTCCATCGCTCTCACCATCGGCTTGACCTCGCCCTCCCAGCCCTCGCCGCCGAGCAGCTCCGCAACGCCGCTCACGCCCACCGCCCTCATGGCCTCGTCGCCGCCCCTCGGCCCGGCGAGGCCCTTGGCCATCTCGGCCCACAGCCACGCGAGCGGGTGGTGGTACGACACGGGCGCGCCGCTCACTCTCGCGCGCACGAGCGGGCCGTACGTGCGCCCGGCGAGCGCAACTGAGTGCGACTCGGGCGCGGCGCCGTCGCCGCCCGAGGTCGTCGCCGCCGGCGTCACGAGGCGGGTCACGAGCGCGTGCAGCGCCCGTGCGAGGTCGAGCGTGCTCGGTGGCGCAGGACGGCGCTCGCCGCCGTCGAGGGCGGCGTCGTCGACCTCGTCGAGCGGGTGGAACGCGGCGCCGAACGCGCGACAGGTGCGGGCGAGCTGGATCGTGAGGTTGAACGCCGTACTCCACTGCTCGCTCTCGTACTCGACGTGGGCGCCCTCGGCCCTCGACAGCGGGTTCATGCCCCGGAAGAGGGCGGCGAACGCGGCAAAGTCGTCGAGGAGGTGCGGCGACGAGGCGATAAGGCGCTGGACGGGCGCGCACTGGATGAGGTGCGTCAGGTCCGAGAAGAGCTGGAAGTACCGCCGCTGCTTGGCGATCAGAGGCGAGTCGAGGTCGAGCGTGCGGTGCGCCGGGTTGGGCGGGAGGACGAGTCGGGTGCGGTCGGACGACAGTTGGCCGGTGAGGAACGACGTGAGGACCTTGAGGAGCCGCGACAGGAAGTAGTGGCGCGAGACGAGGAGGGCCGCGACCGACGGAACGGTGAACACTTGGACGCCGAAGAAGATGAGCGAGTTCTCGGGCTCGCGGTCGGTGAGGAGGTACGTCGTCGCGAGCGACGAGTAGATCTCGGCGTACTGGACGCCTGCGGGTGCGCCTCGTCAATGCCGCGCCCGTCACGCACGTCTCGAGAGAATGAGAGGGACAAAGACGCACTGAGCTCCGTCTTGACCTCGCCGCCGACGCCCATGAGCGCAACAGCGACCTCCTGCCCGACCTTCCTCGGCGCCTTCCACAGCCGGCCCTCGACCTCGGCCCAGCGCATCCACCTGCTCCTCCCGTCGCTCGCCCGCTCGAGCAACACCCTCGCGACCGTCCCGGCGAGCGCGCCCGGGCCCTCGGCGCCGCACCGCGCGCGCAGGACGTCGCGCACGCACGCGACGACCTCGGCGGCGCACTGCTCGCGGAACGTGTCGCGCGCCTCGCGAACGGTCACGACGAGCTTGATCTGGGCGACGACGCGCGCGACGCGCAGCGCCTCGGTCGCAGAGGGCGTGACGAGGATGACGTCGCGGCCGTGCGTGTCGACGCGGTTGGCGACGGCGGATGCGGCCGACGCCGAGCAGCCGACGGCGAGCGAGACCTGGTCGATGACCTCGCGGAACGAGTGCTGCTCGTCGTTCCACAGGATGACGGCGTACGGCGGCGTCGTCTGCTCGAGCGGGGCAGCGGGCGCATCTCGGCTCGTAGCCGACGACGACGACGAGTGCGGGAACGCTCCGGGGAGGAAGACGGCGGGCGTGTGCTCCTCGTCGATGTCGTCGTCGGCGCCGGCGATGGCGATAGGCGTGCCGCCCTGGTCGACGACGAGCCCGACGAGCCGGTGCAGCGCCTCGACCCGCCGATCAAGTTCCGCCGCGGCCTCGCCGCCCTGACCCTCGCCAGCTCCTCCTCCCTCGCCCTCGCCCTCGGCTGCGCGCCCGGTGGCACCGGCAGGCCCAGGGAGGACGAACGTGTCGCCCTCGACGTCGGCGAGCTGGGCGAAGACCGCCTGCGGCTCGAGCGTCGCGCCGTCGCCGGCGCGCAGCACCGTGTCGCCGCCGCCGGCGCGCAGCAGCGCCGCGAGGTTGCGCAGCGTCGCGCGAGGCGTCGTTGCCGTCGCCTCGTCACCGTCGACGTCGGCGTCGAGGTCGGGCTCGTCGGGCTCGTCGCGCTGGCCCGAGCGTCGCGTCTCGCCGGCGCGCGCCGTGCCCGGCGGCGACGAGCTCGGGACGCCCGTCACCTGCTCGAGGCGCGTGGGCGTGCGCAGAACCTCGGGCGAGCGCTCGAGGACGCCGAGGGCCCAGTCGAGCGCGAGCGCGAGGATACGGGCGACGCGGTCCTTTGCCGCCTCGGCCTGCTCGTCCTCCTCGGTCGCGCGCTCCTTGCCCTTGCCCGCCGCCGTCGCACTCGCGCTCCCGCTCGCCGCCGTCGCCGTGTCCGAGTCGTGCTCGACGCCGTGGTACCGGCAGTCGCGCTGGCGGCCGGGCTTCCACGCCTCGGCGTCGCCGCAGTCGCAGCACCCGGCGCCGACGCCGGCGTGGGTGCTGACGGTGATGTCGTGGCCGAGGCGAGCGTGCGACGAGGCGTGGAAGCAGCGCGCGCACAGGACGCAGGTCGGGTCGGTGCCGCAGTCGCGGCAGCGGTAGACGCTCTCGCCCGGGCGGAACACGTGCGCGCAGGGCTTGCCCCGGCGCGAGGGCCCGTACTCGTCTTCGACGTCGTTCGAGGTCGAGGTGCGGCCCTGCTGCTGCTGAGCGGCGGCGAGGGTCCAGTCGTCGGACACGGACGCGGCCTCGGGGTGGGACGAGTCGGGCGGGAGGAAGAGGTGGCGGACGGGCGAGTCGGGGTCGAGGGCGTACGAGTAGAGGGCGAGCTTGAAGCGGGCCCTGGTGCTCGGGTGGGCGAGGGCGTAGCTCGAGGGGGCGGCGAGCGAGTCGACGAAGGCGGCGAATGACGCGGGAGAGTCGATGGTGAGGGCGGTGCGCGGGTCCGGGTAGGGCGGGCTGAGGCCGCTCATGGCGGGATGGTGGGGCGTGCTGCTCGCTCGTGCAGGAGGTCGGGCGGGGCGGGATGGGGTCGGGGTCGAGGCTGGCTTGGCGGGAAGAGGGGAGGAGGAGAGGGTCAGTCGCAGGACGCTGGATGGAGGGGACGGGCAGCAGGGCGCACCTTGTCGAGAGTGCTGAGCTGGTACAGGGCACAGCTGTGTGCGTCTGAGCTGTGGCGAGAGAGTGAGAGCCCGTTCGTCTCGTCTCCGCTTCCTCATCAGCTCGACGGCCTTGGTCCTGCACCCGCGCTCCTGCTGGCTAGATCGACAGCTACCAGCATGCCTCGAGTAGCTCTCATCCAGTTCGCCCCGCTCGAACCTGCCCAATCGTGCTCGCCGTTCGCCTCGTCCTCGTCGTCCGCCTCCGCCTCGCCCGCCGACGACCTGTCGCTCAACCCTCTGATCAACCTCCAGCGCGCACACGACCTCGTCCGGTCTGCCGCACACCAGGGCGCAGAGCTCGTCACCCTCCCCGAGTACTTCCTCGTGCGTCCCGGACCCCCTCCCCTCCCTCCCCCACTCTTCCTCGCCCTCTCGGCCGGCCAGTTCTCCAAGCTGACCCTCGCCTCGCCGTGCCTCGCCACGTCCTCCCCCGCCAACAGAGCGGCGTCGTGTCGGACCCGGCGCACTGGCACCTCGCACAGTACCCGCACTCGCACGCCCACCTCGCCGCCTCGTCCGCCTCGCACTCGACCGCGACCCACTGGCTGTCGACCTTCCAGGACCTCGCGCGCGAGCTCCGCGTCGACATCCAGGTCGGCACCATCGTCGAGCGCGCCGTCGACGAAGACGGCAACGAGATTTATCGCGACGTCGAGGTAGTCGACGACGAGACGGGCGACAAGCGCACAGAGAAGCGGCCCGTCCTCGAGAACGTCGCCACCTACATCGACTGGGAGGGCAACATCCTGCACCGGTACAAGAAGCGCAACCTGTGGTGGTGCGTCCTTCTTCCCCTCGTCCGTCGCCTCGCCCCGGACTGACCGCACGTTCCCCCCGACAGGCCCGAGAAGGAGTACCTGTGCGAGGGCAGCGAGGACCACCAGGTGTTCGACACGCGCTTCGGCAAAGTCGGCATGCTCATCTGTGCGTTCCACTCTCGCTTTCTACCTCGTCGAAAAATCGCAGTCGTCGCCTCGCGCCCTCGCAGCCCGGCACTGACGCTGCGCCCTGGCCCTCCCTCTCTCTATCATCCGACGTCCTCGTCTCGCCCCGACCGGCCACCCAGGCTGGGACCTCGCATGGCCGCGCGCGTTCCAGTCGCTCCTCCTGCAGCGCGTCGACCTCGTCCTCGCGCCGACCTACTGGACCAAGGACGACGGCGGGCCCCTCGGCCTCAAGCACAACCCGAACTCGGAGGTCGAGTACCTCAAGGTGCTCATCCCGACGAGGGCGTGGGACAACGAGTGCGCCATCGTCGTGCGTCCCTGGCCCTCCTCTCTCACTCTCTCCTCGCGGCTCAGGACGGCACCTGACGACCTCTACCTCCTGCCCGCAGTTCACGAACGCCGGCGCCCCCGCCGAGTGGACCGAGAGCGCCGGCGCGAGCAAGAACCCGCACGGGCGGATCGGCGGCAGCTGCGTGTGCGTGCCGTTCAAGGGCCGGATCGGCGGTGCGGTGCGTCTTTCTCTCTCTTTCTCTCCTCTCTCTCTCTCTTCCGAAGCTCGGGTCGAACGAGCGCTGATCTTGCCGAGCGAGTCGAGCAGGAAGGCGCGCATGAGCAGGTCGCGCTCGTCGACCTCGACCTGTCTATTCTCGAGGTGCGTCTCTCCTCGTCTCTCTCTGCCTCGAGCCCGAGATTCTGGACCTTGACGCTCTCTTATCGGCTGCGCGCGCAGGATGCTCGCACGGTGTACGGCGTCAGGAGGGACCTTGTCACCAAGCTCAAGCAAGAGAAGGCGTTGCCGAGCTGGGTCGCCGAGTAGAGCAGACAAGCTGTATCGAGCTGCACTTTCTTCGCGGGTCTATCTCTCTCTGCGGCGAGGCTCTCACTTTCTCGAGCGAGAGAGAGAAGAAGGGAATCGAGAAAGAGAGGAACGAGCGCGCTGCGCTCCTTTTCCGTCGTCACTCGACGCACTGCCCGCCAGTCTACCCACCCTGTATCCGCCTCCTCTATATCTAGTAGTGCTTCTTCAGGTCGAGCGTGAGGAAACCCTGCAGCTGCTCCTCGAACGCCTGCTTGACCTCGTCGTTCGACTTGCCGAGCGCGAGCAGGATCTGGAGCAGGCGACGCGCCTTGACCGGGTTGAGCAGGCCGGCGGCGATCGTGTTGGCGTAGGCCGGCGAGGGGACGCTGAAGCCTGCGAGGAGGAGGAGGGACGATGGAGGAGAAAGGTCAGTGCGCTGCTTGGGAAGGTCGATTCGAGGAAAAGCGACGCCGACGCACCGACGTTGATCTTGGTCGAGCGCACGACGGGCACGCCCTGCTCGACCGCCTTGGCGACGTGGTCCTTGCCCGTCTCGGACACCGACCCCGACCCGACGCCGGCGATGACGATGCCCTTTGCGCCGCCGCTCACGGCAACGTCCATGAGCGCGAGGTCGGCGCCCTGGTACCCGATGAGGATCTCGACAGGCGGCAGCGACGTGACGTTCGACAGGTCGTACACGCGCTTGAACGTCGGCTGCGACGGCGTCGAGTAGTACACGGGTTTGGTCGACAGGAGTGTGCCGATAAAGCCCTGCTCGGGCGACTTGAACGTGTCGACCGTGTTGGCCTGCGTCTTCTGGCAGTAGAGGGCCTGAGATAAGGCGCGAGTGTCAGGGCAGGTCCTGAGGAAGAGAGAAAGAGAGAAGGAGAGAGGCTCGAGCGCACCTGGCAGATGCGGTCGTTGAGGACGATGAGCGTTCCGCGGTTGCGCGAGGCCGGCGTGACGGCCGTCGTCACGGCCGAGAGCAGGTTGTTGCCGCCGTCGGCGCCGATGGCGGTCGAGGGGCGCATGGCGCCGACGACGACGACGGGCTTGTCGCACTGGAGGGTCGCGTCGATGAAAAAGGCCGTCTCCTCGAGCGTGTCGGTGCCGTGCGTGATGACGGCGGCGTCCCACTTCGAGGCGTTCGAGCACAGCGCCTCGTTGACGAGCTTGCTCAGGTTGAGCGCCATGCCGTCCGAGATTGACTGCGCGGCGAGAGAGGGAAAGTCAGTCTCGTCGAGCGTCTGGAGGGACGTGCACGATGGCCACGCACCTCGGACGCGATGTTCGAGAACTGAATGCCGTCGACGTTGCTGACGCTGCGAGGAGAGAAAAGAGGGTGAGGCTCGTCCCTGCGTGCGAGGGAGGAACGTGCGGGTGACGCACTTGAGGAGCTCGGGCACGGCGACGATGAGCTGCTCGATGCCGACGGTCCCAGCAGTGTATGTCGTCGTGTCGGTATTGTCGGCCGAGGATCCAGCGATCGTACCGCTGGGTCAGGGCGCGAGGAATGTCAGTCTCGACGACGGGGCGGGGAGGAAGAGAAGGAAGAGGGGACGTACCCGGTCGCGATGATGAGCGTGCGAGGGAGGTGCTCGGTGTAGTTGCTCGAGTACGTGACGTTGAAGTCAGAGCCGCGGTCGCGCTCGACGAGCTGGACGGCGGACTTTGCGGGCGCGACGAGGGGAGCGGCGCAGCTCGAGCCGAAGAGAGCGGCGACGGCGACCGCGGCGGCGAGCGACTTGGCGAGCATGGCGAGACCCGGACGAGAGAGACGGACAGCGGCGACGAGGAGAGAGAGCGAAGGAGAGAGCAGAAGCGAGCGAGCGCACCGAGCGGGCGAGCGGACCACTGCGGTCCCCTCCTCAGCTCGGCATCGGCGCAGGAAGATTCTCCTGCGTGGCTAGCCTGGCGCGCACGCTCACGAGCGAGCGAGAAAAGAGCGCGCGACGACCGAGGTGTGGCCCCGTGACGAGCGAGGGAAACGCGCTTGCGAGGGACTCGATCGCCAACACCCCGCGTCGAGCGCGAAGTCAAAAAAGGTTGGTCTCGTGAGGAGCGCTGGTACGAGCGGAAAAAGCTGCCGCAGGGCCGGCGGCGCCTGCATTGTGCGGCTCGCGTCGAAGCCTTCCGAACCGCTCCGTTCGACCTCGAGCTGTGCGCCGGAGCAAGACGGAGAAGCGAGAGCGAGGCACCCGAGGTCAGGTGAGAACGGTCGAGCCTTGGGGAGCACAGCGAGCCGCGGAGCGGTCGAGGGACGGCGCGACGGCAGACGCGCCGCTCGAGCAGCTGGACGTGGCGAGGAGCTCGAACGGGCGAAGGAGCGCGAGTGGGCGCCGGCCAAGTCACGCGAACGAGCCCTCGCTGCCGGCGGCTGACCCTCGCCATTGACGACGACCGACGTAAACCACACAACAGTCGACAGTGTTACAGGAGAGAGACGATGCGAGGCTCGCCAGGTTGACGTTGACGGCCCGGTCAGTCCTGCAGCCAGCCGGCGCGGCGAGCGCGCTCGAGCGCCGCGTCCCACGACGTCTCGCCCGGCTTCTTCTCGAGGTCGAGGTGATCCTCGACGTTCTCGCCCTCGAGTTGGGCGTACAGGTGCGGGAAGACTGGGGCGGGGAGGGAGGGTGCGTGAGCTGATGCTCTCCCCGAGTGGAAGAGAAACGAGTCGAGAGGAAGGAGGGACGCACTCTCACCGCTGCCGCTCGGCTCCCACTTGACAATCTTGAAGCCCGACAGGCGGCCGTAGTCCATCTTGAGGAGGACGACCTTGGGGTCGTCCTTGAAGAAGCGGTTGAGGGTGCCGGCCAGCTGTGCGGCCCTGGACATGTGCAGGAAGCCGTCCTTCGCGTCGAGCTCGCTCAGGACAAAGGTGTGCGAGGCAGGGATCGGGACGGGGAAGTTGTAGCTGTGTGCGCGAGAGCTAGAGGTGAGAGGCGAGGTGGGGGGATGACGACGCGAGGTGGAGGAGGGCGCACCGAGGGTTGACGCTGCTGTGCGGCACGATCTTGTAGACGTAGTTGGCGCCAGGCTGGGCGTGCGCGGGAGCTTTGCCGAACATCGAGTCGAGCAAGCGGCGGAGCATCGAGCGGTGGTTGAAGGAGAGAGGGGCCGGCGAGGAGGAAGCTCACAGCGCCAACCTCCGCCAACCACTCCCACCTCGCTGTGCAGAGCTGCTACTGCCACCATGCCTCAACTAGACCACGTCTTCAGCCAGCTGGCAGTGTGCGTCCGCCGCCCTGAGCCTGTCCACCTCTCTCGTCGTCCTCATCAGCTCACAGACTCTTTCATCCACAGTCACGACAAGAAGGGCGGGCCGGGCGGGCGCGTCACCCACAAGAGCACCAACCCGGCTCGTGCGACCACTGGTGACGCCCAGGTCGACCAACCCTCGACCACGACCCGCCTCCTCTCGCTCTTTTCCCGCCTGTGCACCCCGATCCGCCGCTCGCCCACCTTCAACGGCGACCTGCAGCACGTCAAGTCGCTCCTGTACAATAAGGAGTACCTCGACGCGTTCGGCACCGACACGGACGCCGGCGAGCGCTGGCGCGAGGTCTACATGGCCCGGTGGACGCCCGCGCGTGCCGTCATGTACGAGCGCATCCTCGCCGAGTGCGCCGTCGCCGAGGCCCTCCAGTGGGTCGAGCCGCCGTCGCACCGCCAGCTGTCCGAGGAGGAGGAGCTCGAGCGCGAGCGCGAGCGTGCGAGGCGCAGGAGGGAGGCGCGCAAGGCGGGCAAGGCGGTCGAGGAACTCGACGACGGCGACGACGCGACGGCGCTCGCCAAGGGCGACGTGCCCGAGGTGCTCGACGTCGTCATGATCGGCGCCGGCGCTGGCAGCGAGGTCGTCGCTCTCGGCGGCGTGCTCGGCGCAGCTCTCGCCTCGAGCGCCGCGAGCGCGCAGGACGGCGCCAAGCCGTTCAGGCGGCCGCGCATCGCCGTCCACGCGGCGGACCAGGGCTCATGGTCGACGCTGCTGGGCAAGATGGAAGAGCAGCTGCGCGACGAGTGGCCTGCGCTCGAGGGCGATGAGACGGCCGGGGGCGGGTTCGGCGTCAACTTTGTGCGAGGCGACATCCTCGCCGCAGCATCGGCCCCCTCTTCCTCCTCAACTTCGACCGACGAGTCTGCCGCACCATCGACCTCGCCAACAGCAGCGGCCGCCGACGCCCTCGGCCTCCCCTTCTCGTCGCCCTCGCTCCGCCTGATCACCATCTGCTTCACCATCACCGAGCTCCTCCTCCAGTCGCGCATCGCGACCCTGCGCCTCCTGTCGTCCATCTCGCGCTCGGCACCCTCGGGCACCCTCCTCCTCATCGTCGAGTCGGCGTCGCTCGCCCTCATCCCGCTCGGCAAGGAGGGGCGCACGTACCCGCTCGGGACGCTCCTCGACCATGCGCTGTGCGGCGCCCAAGGCGACGGCGCGTGGGACACGGTCAGGGGCGAGGACGCCAAATGGTACCGCATGCCGGACGGCGCTGACGAGGTGTACAACGCCGGCGGTCAAGGCGCGATCGTCAAGCTGGAGAACTCGAGGGTCGTCCTGCGGCTGTTCAAGAAGAAGTAGACGAGGCCAGGGCGGGAGACGATGGCGAGAAGCTGCACTTTAGACGCGGCATTCTCTGTCTTTCAGTCGGGCTCGAGTCGCTCTCCGCCAAAACCTCTCAATCGCGCTTCCGGCTCGCACTCTCAGGTCGACGAGACGGTCTTGGTCGCTACGCAAGGGTACAGAGACTGCATTGCGGACTCGAGAGAAGTACGCCCGAGATGAAGAGAGCGAGAGAGTGCCGCCGACGAGCAAAGGAGGCGGCGACGAGGTCGACGACCGAGTCGGTCACTCGAGCATCGTCTGCGAGGTGCCGGCGTTCGTGACTGTGCGCAAGGAGGACTTGAGTGTCAGTCGGCGAACTGAGAGAGAGCGAGACGAGGAAGAGAGAGCGAGAGCGCACCGAGTGAGCCCGCACGGCCCTCCTCCTCCTCCTCGAAGCGGGCGCCGTCTGAGCGCTCCTCCTCGTCCGTACCCTCGCCCGCTCCATCCTCCTCCCGCTCAGTCGACCCGTTGCCGAACGTCATCGCGCGCTTGACGCGAGTGCGGCCCTTGCCCGACGAGGCGTGCCCGAGCGAGGTCGGGAGGGCCGACCACATCGGGTCGAGGGCGCCGGTCGACTCGTAGACGGCCTGCGCGAGGACAAGGCGAGGGTCAGAACGTCGAACGTAACACGATGGAGGGGCGAGACAAGGCGAGAGAGGACGACGACAGAGAAAGGGAGAGGGAGGAAATGAGGGACGCACGACGCCGGCGAGGCCCTTGGCTTTCGCGTAGGCGCCCTTGGCGGCCCAGCTCTGGTCGTCCTCGTACGTGACGAACAACTTGCGGTTGCCGGCCGGGTTGAAGAGGAAGGGCGCTGCGCGGCGGCGAGGACGAAAGTGAGCGCACCGCTCCTTCTCGCGACAAAACGATCGAGACGGGGCGACAGGGAGGAAGAGGGCGACGTACTTTGCGTGCACTCGTCGAAGTAGCGCGTGTACCCACTCGCGCCCGTCTTGAGGTCCTTGCTGAGCAGCTTCTGGCTCACGAGCTCCTTGGTCGACCACCCGAGGTTGTCGGGTTGGCCGGCTGCGGCGAGGGCCTGGAAAGCGGTCGTCGAGGCGCCGTTGTAGCGCGTCGTCGTGAGGTACGTCTTGGCCGTCTTCCACCGCTGGGAATAGGAAGGGACGCCCTGCAGGGGAGAGAAAAGGACGACGAGGAGGGCGAGTCAGGAAGGTCGAGTTCGAGGGGAAGAGGAGCGAGCGGCGTACGAGGACGATCTGGCACGCCGGGAAGCCCTGCGCGATCACGAAGAGTCAGTGTCTGTCGACAGCGAGGCGAGAGGGGAAGGCGAGGACGCACTGCTGCGACCCAACGCTTGACCGTGGCGTCGATCGAGTCGGACCCGGCGTCGCACGTGTACAGTGGCGAGTTGGCGCCCGTAGTACTCGACCAAGCTCCGTAGTAGTCGTAGGTCATGAGCTGGATCCAGTCGAAGTGGGCGGCGAACTTGGACACGTCGCTCAGGATGGTGGCGCTCGGGCCCGTGATGCCGGCGGCGGGCACGGCGGCCGAGATGTACAGGTCGGTGCCGAGCGTCGAGCGGAGCTTGGCGAGGAAGGTGAGGTAGTTGGCCGAGTCGGACGGCGAAACGATGTTGTTGCCGGCGCCTTGACGGCCGACTGCGAGCGTTCGAGCGAGTCAGTCTGTGACCGAGGAAGGGGGCGAGGAGGGCTCGACGCACTGAATTCCCAGTCGAGGTCGACGCCCTTGAAGCCATACACGCGCATCCACGTCTTGATCGTGTTGGCGAACGCGGCCCGCTTTTTCGACGTCGAGACGAGGTCCGAGAAGTAGACCGAGCCGCTCCAGCCGCCGATCGTGAGCATCGGGATCTTGCCGGCTGCGACGAGATCAACATCAGTACGCCGTCGCAAAGCTTCGAGGCAGAGCGAAGAGCCCGGACGAACCGGCGACTGCTGCGGCCGAGAAGGTCTTCATGCTTGCGGCCGTCGTGCCCGGGGCTAGGCCGATCCCGCCCTCGGTCGTGAGTGCACCTAGACGTAGAAAGAGTCAGTCCCTGCATTCGTGAGACCGAGAAAGAGAGAGGACGGCGCAGTGGACGCACAAAACCAGAACGCGACGTCGAGCTGCGACCAGTCGACCGCCTCGACTGCGCCGCTGGTCCACGCCGGGACTTACGCCGCCATGAGCGGGCCTTTCGAGGTGATGGCCGGGCACTTGGCCGCACGAGGCTGCAGGTGCGACGAGGGCGAGGTGCGCCGGGCGAGGTCGAGATGGGGGGAGGAGCCGAGGGGGCCGTGCGAGGCGAAAGCGAGGGAGGCGAGGCTGAGGGTGCCGGCGAGGAGCGAGAGGAGGTGCATGCTGACTAGCTCGCGGCGGGTCGGCGTAGTGGTGCGGCTGTTGTCGAGCGAGTCGAGCGAGGTCGAGGCGGGAGGTTGTGGGAGGCCAGGCAATGGCGCGAACGGCGAGACGGGGTGCGCGTCGGCTGAGAACGAGCCACTGTGGTGAGGAGGCTGGTGGGCTTGTGTCGGTACGCGTCGAGAGGTGGAGAGGCGAAGAGACGAGAGGAGAAAGGGCGGAGGACAAAGCGACGAGGAGCGCGCGCTCGTGCGGCCCGCCGCAGCGGACCTTGGACTGATCGAGACGCGAGCTGACCGGCACCGAGCCCCACCAGACAACCGCGACAAGGCGTCGGTGCGTGCGCGAGCAGAGGTGCGTGCGAGACTCACTCGAAGAGGCTCGCGCGCCTTTCTCGACGATGTTCGAGCCGACTTGCAGGCTGCGCAAACTCTCGGATGGCGCTCAGCAACACTGTGCAGTCCAGCTGCTCTCGTAAAGCAGGAGCGACTCGCCTCGAAGCCGCCGAACCGGATCGCAGCAGCCTCGCTCTCGCGCCTCGACGCAAGCTCGGAACGACGACAAGGACGACTTGGGACTGGCATTGCGGGCTCTGGTGGTGTACAGGTGGGCTCGTGCAGGAGCGCTCTACTGCGTGTTGACCGGCTGGTCGGCCTCTGCGAGAGAGGAGGGGGACCGCGTCATCGCGGGTGGGGGGAGCGTCAGCTTGCGAGGCCTCGATGAGGGCGAGGCGGGAGGGCAGAGGGACAGAGGGACAGAGGGCAGACGGACCGATGTACTTGACGCCCGGGTGCTGCAGTCGCACAGACGGGTCAGCGCCGTGCTCGGGGAGGTAGAGAGGAGCGGGGGAGGGGGAGGAGGGGACGCACCTGCTCGAGCTCCGACTTGAGGTCCTCCGAGAACGAGCCGGCGAATCCACGCATGACCTTCGAGTCGTAGCGGTGCTTGATGCTGCCGCCCGAGCCCTCGACCTTGCTCGCGAGGTCGTTGATCGCGTTCGTGGACGCGTGCTCGCCCTCCGACTCGGGCTTGAACACGACAATGTAGCTGTTCGACATGGTGCTGAGGCGGTGTGTGGAGAGTCGAGTCGTGTGGCGAATGTGGCGAGAGAGGAGCGTGGTGGGCGACAGTTGGCAAGGAGGGAGAGAGGCGAACGGGCCGAGGTGGGGAGGTCGACGCTCGAGTTGAGCGACGTTGCAGGGCCGCTCTCGTTTGGCTTAGAACGGCATGCTCGTCGATGCAGTACAGTCGCTCGTCTACAGAACAAAGACCGACGGCCGCAGAGAACCCTCGCTCGCTCCCCGGCTCGACTCGCTCGTTCACGGTCTGCAGGGGCGCGCAAGGCGCACTAGTTTGTCGCTTGTGCGCCTAGAGGGGTTGACTATGATCTGCGACAGCCTGAGCAGTCGTCTGCAGGGACGGTAAGACCTGGTCGTCGTCGTACGCCGCGGAGAGTCCGGTCCAGTGAGCGAACAAGCGTCATGGGCTGTCCCGAGCCGGACGAGGGGAAGAGAAGAGAGGGAGAGACGCACTTGTGCACATCGAGAGGAGTCCTTGCGGGACGAGAAGCTCGGTCGAGGCCGGTCTCGAGTTGGCGGGCGGGCGAGAGTCGAGGAGCGATAGGACCCTTGACGCTTGACGGGTCGCGCTTTGACGCAACTGCCCGAGCACGGGTTGCTGCGCGAGCACAAGAGAGCTCTTGCGCGTCTTGACGCCCGACGCGAACGTAGAGCAGTTGTACAGGGCTTGCGCTGGCCGCGCCGAGGACGACGAGGTCGTGCAGGGACGAGGCGGGCTGGCGGGAGCTCGTCGCACGGCGGGGCGGGGCAGGGACACTGAACTGCCGCGACTGAGGACGATGAATGTGCAGCAGCATGCCGCCATGCAGGCGGAGAGAGGTTGCCGTGAACAGGGGAGGAGCCGAGGCGAGCCGAGGCGACTGCGCTCTGCTCGGGCGCGAGCGGTTCACGAGGCCGGCTGCGCAGCTGTTGCGACGCCAGGCGCTCGAGCGGTCCAGCAAGTGTCCGCGAGCAATGGTGGAAGAGGAGGACAAGGAGTGCGCCAGCCGACGACAGCGGATCTCCGAGGCGTCTCTGAGGAAATCGCTTTGCAGCAGTTCTGGATCCACGACTACTTTGCAGCTGCGCTCGTACCCCCCAGAGTCCTGCAAGAGCGGAAGAAAGCGAGCGCCGGTGTGGTGGCCGTGAGCCCGAACTTGCGCTTGCTTCCTGTGCCGCCTCGCATCCTCCCGCCGACCGAGTGCACGCGCCGCAGCTCGCCCGCGCACCACCTCGACCACCGCCGCCCTGTCCGCCGTCGTCGTCTCGCCACTCATGGCGGGCGCAGCGGGAGCAGTCGCCGCGAGCGCAGGCTGGCTCGACTCGGCCCCGCTCCGCGACTACTGGACCGCGCTTGCGGCAGTCCTGGCCCTCTGTCTGCTCGGTGAGTCCCCCATCTCTCTCGTCGGAGCCTGCCCGGGGCGCGTGACGGCGGTGGAGCGGTCTCGTCGAGCGCGGGGGAGGCGTGCGACTCGAGGCCGGCTCGATGCAGTCGTGTACCCCACCGGCAGAGCTGTGCGCTCGCCGTGGGCGAGCAATGCGAGCTACTCGTCGGCTGGACGCAGCAGCGGTGCAGCGAGGGTCCTCGGCGACTTAGCGCACCTCGCTCCCCATCTGGTCGCAGGGCACTAACGTTCTCTCGCCGACGCACTCGCGCGTGCGTCCTGCCACGCAGCCTACCTGACCAACCCGACACCGGCGTCCTTCTCCACCCACGTCACGTCCCTGTGCTTCCACGCCCACATCCGCCGCTGCGACCAACTCCCGCTCCACGCCGACTCGCACGGCAAGCAGGCGGCGACGACCCGTGCAGGCGGCACCGCGACCACCAACGGCACCTCGACAACCAGCGCTCACCCCAACGGCAAGGACCCGTCGAACCCGCCAGCGTCGGCGGCGACACACGGCAGGCGCAAGGGCCAAGCCGTAGTCGCCGTCGACCCTCGCGCTGCCGCCAAGCGCGCCGTCCCCGACCGCCACGTCCTGTCGTTCTCGAACCGCATCAACCTGTCGATCAAGACGCACACGTACAGCTACACGTCGTACCACCTGTTCAGCACCGTCTTCGTCCCCTCGACGCGTCCACCGCCCGCGTCGGCCGGCCTGCGCAAGCAGCAGCGCCGGCACCCCGAGCTGAGCGCGCTCCTCGGCCTCGGCGGCGAGCTGTGGCTCGGCCTGTTCGGCAACTGGTACGCGCTGCGGTGGTGGGCCGGGTCCGAGGGCGAGGACGGCGAGCGCAAGGGCCGGCTCGAGACGGGCGTGCGCGAGATGAGCATCGAGGACGACGAGCGCGGTGCGTCCTCATATCCCTCCTCTGCCCCGTCGATGAGCCCGTGTACTGACTCGCCACGCCCGCAGATGCCGACTTCCCGACCTCCTCGGCCAACCCTTCGACTGCCGCATCCGCCTCTGGCGCCTCGACTCCCGCCTCGCATCCCCTGTCGCACAACCCTTCCAGCTCTATCGACCACCGTGTATCCGTACCCCTCTCCTCCACCGTCGACCCGACCTCGCCGCCGTCCCCAACCAAAACCTCGCCCGCCGCCGCCCGTCTCTCGAAGCGCGTCTTCCGCGCCGGCCAACGACGCTCGAGCCCGACGAGCCTCACGCGCCTCAAGACCAAGGCCGAGCACGCCGCTCGCGAGGCGGCCGAGGCCGAGCGCGCCGCGACCGACGACGCCGCGTCGACCACCAAGGGCGCGGCGGGCAGCTCGCTCGGCGCCGGCTTGGGCGACGCCGCCGGCAACGGCCTGTGCGGCGCCCCGGCGACGGACCCGATCGTCGTCGAGCTCCAGGCGCAGCTCGACGAGCTGCGCGCGTCGGCCGTCGAGTCGGAGAAGCGCCTCCAGGACGAGCTCGAGGTGCTGCGCGGCAAGAAGCGCGACGAGGACGCGTTCCGAGCCGAGCTCAAGGCCAAGACGAAGCAGCTCGAGGAGGCCAAGCGGGCCGCCGAGGCGTCGCGCGTCGAGGCCGAGAAGGAGCTGTCGGAGCGCAAGGGCGTCGTCAAGGAGGCGCAGGGGCGCGTCGACAAGCTGCGCGACGAGATCCGCGCGCTCGAGCGCAAGGGCCTCGAGGCGATCGAGCGCAAGGAGAAGAAGAAGCGCGAGCGCAAGGAGCGCGAGAAGAAGTTGCGGGACGACGTGGCCAAGAAGCGCGACGAGCTGAGGGAGAAGGAGGAGGGCCTCGCCGACGTCATGCGCAAGGTCGGCGAGATGGAGCGCAAGCTCGAGGTGCGACGTGCGCTCCTCGCCGGCCGGCGCGCCGAGCTCGCCCAGTACGCCGTGTCGGGCATGCGCGGCGGCGGCATCGGCGTTGCTCCCGGCGGCGCCATGTACGGCATGGCCCCGCCGCACCTCCTCCCGGCCACGGCGACGCTCGGCGGCGTCGGCGCCATGGCCAACGCGTTCGCGGCCCCGTTCGGCCAGGGCGGGTACGGCCGGCGCAACTACCCTTACGTCCACCCGCTCTCGGCCAACAACTCGCGCCCGACGAGCATCCGCTCGGGCCACTTTGACCCGCACACGGGCGCGTTCCAGTCGGCCCCGTCGTCGCCCACCATGTCGCACCCTGTGTCGCCTCACGACGACCCGTCGCCGTACGCCGCCCACCACTCGAACGGCGCGTCGGACCCGACCGGCGGGTGGCCGACCTCGTTCCCGAGCGCCGCCAACGGCGGCTCGCACGCCCTGCCCCAGTCGGGCGCCGCCGGCGCAGGTCACGCGGCCGGCTTCCTCGAGCACCGCATGCAGCACCGCGCCGCGCACGGCGACGAGGTGCTCCCGGCCCACTTCCTGCCGTTCGACTTTGACGGCCTCGGGCCCGCCGCCGACGCCGACAACGAGCCGTCGCCTCAGCACCGCACGACACGCGCCGGGTCGCTCTCGAACGAGGCCGGCCTCGACGACCACTCGCCGGGCGGGACCGCGGTCGGCAAGCCTCGCACGCTCGCGCTCCCGATGCAGTACCTCGACTCGGGCCTGCTCGCCGGCACCGACTCGCCCGGGCTCATGGACGGCCCGTTGAGCCCGATGACGCCGCACCAGACGAGCCTCATCCCGAGCCAGCTGTTCCACCTCCTCGACGAGGACGAGGACGACGACGGCCTGTTTGTCGTTCCCGACTCGCCGACGCTCCGAGCCGGCGTCGGCATGGGCCTCAAGGGCGTCGCCGACTGGCAAGGACTCGGTCTCGATGCGGGCGCGCTCGGCGGCGGGCGGCGGGCGAGCGAGGAGGTCAAGCGCGAGGAGCCGGCGCCGGCGGTCGAGGACGCAGGCGACGAGCAGGCGGCCGACAAGGAGGCGCCGGTTGAGCGTCAGCGCTCCCCGCCCGTCCTCTCGCCTCGCGTCGAGGCGTTCGTCAACGCTGAGATGGCCTCGACGACGACGTCGCCGATCGGCCCGCCGCCGTCGTCGCCGTTCTCGCCCTGGGCGGCCGACCCCATCGGCCCTCCCTCGGCGACGCCCTCGCCCGCCATGACGCCCGCCACGATCGGGTTCGACCTGTCGGCGCTCAAGGGCATGTCGGCCGCGCCCGGGAGCGGCGGCGCGCACGCGCTGCACCGCGTGTCGCCGTCGCAGGACCTCGACGACGACCTGCCTCGCGCCGGCCTGTCGCTCAACCCGGGCGCCAAGGCGTTCGCGTTCCCGTTCGCGCAATCGCACACGCGCACGTCGTCGGTCCCGTCGCCGCCGGCGTCCATGGCGGCGGCTGTGCGCGCAACCCGCTCCGGCACCATGTCGTCGTTCCCGGGCTCGGGCGACGGGCGCTCGGCGTCGACGACGACGGTCCCGTCGCCCATCGCCGCCGCACCCGCCATCCCTGCGCCCGTCGGCAGCGGCCTCGCCCTCTCGCCGCCGGCCAAGTCGCGCATGGAATTCGCCCGCGTCGTCTCGGACCCGGCCGTCACCTCGACCTCGTCCTCGGTCTCGGCTGCCGGCATCGCCGCGCCGCTCTCGGCCCGCCTGTCGCCCGGGTTCGACTGGCCCTCGGTCGCGTCGGGCTCGCCCGTCTTTGCGGCGCCACAGGCCCCGGGCGCATCCCTCGTCGGCGGCGACAAGGTCCCGACGCCGACCTCGGCCACGTCGGCCGCTCCCGGCTCGGCGCTCTTCAACCCGTTCGACGAGGAGGACGAGCTGCTCGGCCCGCTCAGGAAGTGAGCGGCGCCGCCGTCGGGGTGCGGGCGATGGGCAGGCCGCATGTCAAAAAAGAGTGCGGCCAGCGAGGCGGTGTTGTAGTCGTTGTCGAAGCGGGTTCGCTGTCGAAACGAGGCCTTCTTTATCTCGCTCTCTCTCTCTATCGCAGGGAGCTCGAGAGCTAGAGAGGCGCGGGCGAGAGCAGTCGAGGAAAGGCCTCGCGAGTTGACCTTCTCAAACGACGCCCGCCCCTCTCGAGCTGGCTGTGCGCGTTCTGCCCGAGCACGAACCCCTGCAGCTGCAGCTCTCGTGATGCGCTCTCAAAGTGCTTCTCTTGAGCCGAGCGCTCGCTTTGCTCACAGGCGTTGGTGAGGATGCGGCGCTCGAGACAGGTGGTCCAGCATCGGCTCGTTGCAGCTCCTCCTCACTGCCGCCGGGGCTTCTACGTCCCTCTCGACGCTCGACGGTCCCGCCCACCTCGCCTTGCCACTGCGTCGGGCCGTCCCGCCTCTGCCGTCGAGCGCACTGACCCTCCCCCTGCCGCCGGACCGTCCTCCTCGGCTGCGCTCAGTTAAAGGCCCTCGTGGCTCCTGCCTCTCGCCGAGGCAGAAGACGAGCGAGCGCGTCGTGCCCGACGGCCGAAGTCGTACCGCTGCCGAGTCGCCGGATCGTGCCAGACTGGGCGAGGAGGTTTGGCGGTCGGCGAGGGTGGAGCGGTGGCCGTGGCGATGTCGAGGACGGCGCTCTGCCACACTCGAGAGGAGCTGAGCAGCTCGAGATGCGCGGCAGGCGGCGTGGCGAGGAGCGCGAGCTCGACTCGTGCTCTCGACGCCGCTCGCCGCACCTCGCCTCACTTGCACCTCGTCCAACGTCTCGCCGCGCCCGAGAGTATCATCTCGACACTCTTGCGCCCCTCACCCGCTCAGACCCCCGCCGCGAGCGTCTTCTCGAGCGGCGGCAGCCTGCCCTCGACGCCGTCCTCGATCATCTTGCGCGCCTCGACAAACTCGTCGCCGGGCTCGAGCGCGCACATGTCGCGGCCGTACTGGGCGCCGAACAGGTCGACGGCGCGTGGGACGACGTCGCGCACGCGGATCGGCGCGTCGGCGTCGCGTCGGCGCGGGCCAGCTTGCCGAGCTGGCGCAGCTCGTGCTCGACGTTGGTGCTCGTCACGTCGCGAGGCCGCACGCGACAATGTGGTCGAACCAGGCCTTGGTCTGCTGCTCGACGTTGAGGCTGAAGCCGTGGAGCGAGATGCGGCGGCGGATGTGGATCCCGATCGAGCCGACCTTGGTCGTGGGCGAGGTAAAGACGCCCGTGTGCTCGAGCGGGTAGACGGGGACCGAGAGGGACGACGTGAGGGCCGAGAGGAAGCGCTCGAGGCGGTCGACGTAGCACCGGGTCGAGAGCTGCGCGCACAGGGAGAGAGAGAGGTCAATCCGCGCGCGAGAGGAGGTGACAGGGAGAGGGAGAAGGGGAGTGCGGGACGGACCTGAGCTGCGCCGAGGTCCATGAGCGAGTAACCGACGAGTTGACCGGGCCCGTGGTAGGTCGTCTGGCCGCCGCGCATGGCGTGGACGTAGTCGGCGCCGACAGCTCGCAGGCGAGCGCCCTCGGCCTCGAGCTGGCTCGGGTCTTTCTCCCTGCGACCGGCGGTGTAGACGGGCGTGTGCTGGAGGAGGAGGAGGAGGTCGGTGTGGGCGACGCGGCGCAGGGACGCGAGGCGGTCCGAGTGCGAGGGAGAGGGCGAGGGCGAGGTCGAAGCGGCGTCGGTGTCGGTGGCGGCGAGGGTGGCTTTGGCCGAGAGGCGGGCTTGTACGAGGGACTCTTGGAGGAGCAAGGCGCGGTCGTACGGGATGTGGGCGGGGAGGAACGTCCACCGGATTGGCGAGCGAGTGATGAGCGACGACGACGACGAGCACGACGCGGCCGTGCGGCGGGCGAGGCTGGCGAGCATGGTGGGTGGCAGGCGGTGCTGCACAGGATCTCAGCAATGCTCGAGTGGCTGTTGTGGCTGCGAGAGATGGGACTCGCCGTCGTCCTCCTGAGCTCGACACTCTGTCCAGCTCTCGCTCTCGACCACTCGGCTAGGCAGAGCTGCACAGCGACCTGCACATGCCGCCAGCTCACCCTCTATCCACTGCGCCCGTCACCAAGCGCATCCACGTCGGCAACCTCGCGCCCTCGGTCCAGCCAAAGGACCTCGTCCAGCGCTTCGCCTCGTTCGGCACCGTCGTCGGCGGCGAGCAGGGCGTCTCTGGCCTCGGCAAGACCGACACTGGTCCGCCCTGCCTCCCTCCTGGCACCCGTCCCTCGACCCCGAGCTGAACTCCCCTCCCTCCTCCTCCTCGTCCCACAGGCCTCCCTCGCACTTTCGCCTTCTTCTCGATCGAGACCACCGAGGCCCAGTTCGCTCGGTGTGCGTCCCCTTGCTCTCTGCCTCTCTGTACGACCCGCACTGACTCTTGTCCCGCCCCGCAGGCATGTCCATGCTCAACGGATCCATGTGGAAGGCGCACAAGCTCCGCATCGGTCCCGCAAAGCCCGACTGGCAGCAGCGGTCCGTCCTCGTCTCCCTGAGCCTCCCCTCTGCGAGCCCTCACTGAGGCTCGCCCCCGAAACAGCCGCGCCGAGGAGCGCGACGAGGCGGCCAAGGCGGCAGAGCAGCCGGCGGCGCGCCCCAAGAAGCGCAAGCGCCCGTCGGGCGACGTCAACGTCGGGTTCGCCGCCAAGAACTTTGAGCTCGTCACGCCCGACAACCTCGAGCGCCACCGTGTGCGTCCTCTTGCGCCCTTTTCGACCCGTACCTTCGTCCCTGACCCTCTCTTCTCCCTTCCTCTCTCGCGCAGGGCTGGATCCTCGACCCGAAACCCGCACCCGCACCCCTGTTCCCCGTCATCATCCGCCCCTCGCACCCGGTCCAGCAACCGCCCAAGCCCGCCGCGACGGCGTGGACTCGCGGCACGGCCAAGGCCAAGCCGTCCAAGGCGGCACGCGAGGCCCTGCGCTCGGGTGTCCCGCTCGAAAAGCCCGCGCTGCACCGCGCCAAGCGCATGCGCATCGACCCGAGGAGGTGGGGCCGCCAGCGCGTCTTGTTCGACCTCGCCTCGGGCGGGACCAAGGCCGACGCCGGGTCGGCGGCGAGCATGCTCCGCGTCGGTCAGTGGGAGTGCGAGGGCCCCGTCGAGGCGGACGAGCAGAACGGCGAGGCCGCCGTCACGTGGGTGTTCAAGACGCGCGACGGCCAGGTGCGCAGGCGCGAGACGGTGCGCCTCACGCAGCGCAGCGCGCCCCACTCGGACAACTTTACGGCGCTCCTCGAGCGCATGAACCGCGCCGTTGCGCCCGCCGCCGCTGCAGCCGCCGCCGTCGAGCCCGCCGCGACCGTTGATGCGGCCGCAGCGCCGTCGTCGTCGTCCGCAGCGCCCGTCCGGGGCGACGCCGCGTACCGCTCGCCGTCGCCGCCGCCGTACGTGCCCGCCGCGCCGCGCACCCTCATGTACAACGAGGAGGACGCGTTCGCGCTCATGGCGAGCGCGCTCGACGACGACGAGCGCGACGCCGTGCACCAGATGGAGCGCCAGGCGTACCGCGAGCTCGCGCTCGGCGCGCTCGAGGAGCTCGGCGCGGTCGACGAGGTGGAGGAGGAGCCGGTGGAGCAGGTCCAGGAGACGGCGCGCCCGCTGCCCAAGGTCGAGGGCTTCGCGCAGGACGACGACGAGGACGACGACGAGCTGTTCGAGACGCTGCGGCTGCGGGGCGGCGGTGGCGTCGAGTCGAGCGACGACAGCGACTCGTCGTCGTCCGACTCGGACTCGGACTCGTCGAGCGACAGCGACGACGACGACTCGTCCAACACGGTCAAGCAGGCCACGTCATCCGAGGAGCCCGTCCCGGCCGCCAAGTCGTCGCTCAAGGAGAAGCTCACGACCCTGTTCAAGCCGTCGGGCGCGACCGCCACCGCCGAGGCCGACGGCGCCGCGGGCTTCTCGCTCTTCTCGGGCATGGACCTCGACCTCGACCCGGACGCGGCGCGCACACCCTCGCCCGAGCCCGAGCCGCTCGACCTCGCCTCGGCCGCCGCGCCGCACGCGCTCCACCCGCAGCCGCACCAGGTCGACGGCCGCAGGTTCGTGCCCCCGACGGCGCGCGACGGCGGGTACCGCGGCGGCGCGTCGCAGCCGCGCTTTTCGGGCCCAAGCCGGCCCTTCTTTGCGTTCCCAAGCGGCGCGTTCGACGGCGCCGTCGACGTCGAGAAGATGCTGGGCGAGGGTGCGGCCGGCATCGTCGAGCGGGCGGCGGGCGAGAGCAGGGCGCGGGTCGAGGGCGCGTCGAAGGACTTTTACCGGCGCGAGACGCAGTGCGTCTCCCTTTCTCTCTTCCTCTCTCTCTCCTTCTCTCTGCGTCATCACTCAGTACTGACATCTCATCTCTATCCCCTCGTCCACAGGGAGCAGATCGATGCCGAGCACCAGCAGCTGCGCGAGCTCCTGCGCGGTCACGCCCGCAAGCGCCACCGCGAGGCCGTCAAGCGCACCAAGAAGGGCGCGCAGAAGCGCGGCCAGGCCGTCAAGCTCGACGTGCTCGACGATGAGTGAGCGAGGGGAGCTTGCTCTGCCAGGGCGGGAGAAGGGACGAGCGAGTTTGAGAAGGCGGACTTGCAGTAGAGGCTCGAGCGCAGGGTGCAACGCGAGCATCCTCTCGTCTCTCATGTTCTGCGGCCGTCTTGCAACTCGCTCGTGCTCGTGCTGCCGATCTGAGGCGCGGAGAGCACGCACTCGCCGGCGACGTCGCGCTCGAGCCCAGCCTCGTCTGGCTCTCGTTCACCTTCGACCAGTTCTCGAGCGGTTCTCTCCGCTTCGCCTCGGCCGCCTGCCGCCGCAAACTCTCGAGCACACACCTTCGAGCGTGTGGGCGTGTGCAAAGATCGGCTGCGTTGCGACGTGCGTGCGAGAGGTAGAGAACCGGGGACAGCTAGGCAGAGGCGAGAGGGAGAAGCAAGAAGGACGAGGTGCGACAGGAGGAGGGCGATACGAGGAGGACGTAGGTAGGGTGTGCAAGAGGGGTAATGGCTAGGAAGACGGCAAAGAGTGCGAGAGAGGGAAAGCTAAGCGTCGACGGCCGTCCACCACCCGTCCTCGCCGTCCTGTACGACCGAATGGCCCGACACGCTCGGCGTCGGCGAGAACTCGGTGTGCGCGACCGTCTCGTCCGACTCGTCGCTGTTGCCCGTGTGCTGCTCGACGAGGGCGAGGCCGCTGTCGAGCGACGGAGGAGACGGCGGCGTCGGGTACAGGCGCGGGCCGACGACCTGGCGAGGCGTCGGCGGCGCGTCCTCGTCGCCCTTGTACGCCGCGCGCACGAGGCGATCGTTCTCCTCGGCGAGGCGGTCGCGCTCGGTCGTGAGCTGGGCGATGCGCAGCGCCGCCTCGTCGTGCTCGCTCTTGACGGCGACCTGGAGCGACTCGAGCGACTTCTGGATGGACGCGAGCTGCACGCGGTACGCCGTGTTGGCCTCGTCGAGCGCGTTGACCTGAGCGTCGGCCGACGACGAGGCCGCCTCGAGCTCCGCGACTCGGGCTCGAGCGGCGGCGAGCGAGGCGGCTTTGTTCGAGTTGCGCTGGTTGGCGACGGCGAGCGACTGCTGCTGGACCATCTTGGCGCGCTGCAAGGCGTCGACTCGAGCATCCTGCAGGAATTCGAGCGCGTGAGACTCGGCGGCGAGAAGGAGGAAGAGTGGGAGATGACGCACCTGCGCGGCGACCCTCTTCTCCAAACCCGCCACCTCGCCCTGCGACCTCGCGAGCGCCTCTCGCGCAGCCTCCTTCTCGCCCTCGACCCGCTTGAGCGCCATCTCCTGCGCCTCGAGCCGAGCGTGAAGCTTGCCGAGCTCGGCGGCGTGCCGCGCTCGGTCCTCCTCGAGCCGGTCCTGGAACGCCGCCTTCTCGCTGCGAGCTTTGCCGTGCTCGTTGCGCGCCTTGGCGAGCCTGTTGACAGAGGAGCAGAGAGTCAGTGAGTGCCGAGACGGCGGACAAGAGAGAGAGAGAGACGGCTCACTGGATGCCGAGGTCGGAGAAGCGCGCCTTGTCGGCAGACGTCGACGACGGCCCGACCGCCTTGAGGATCTGCTCGACGACTCGCTCGACTTGGTCGCCTGTCGCCGATGTCGCTGACGGTGATTCTCGCACCTTGAGCGCCTCGACGAGCTGCTCTTGACCCGCCTTGACCGCCTGGAGCGCCGCCTGGAGGAAGTCGAGGTGCGACGGGACGGCGAGGCCCGCCTCGGTCTGCTCAAGCTGGGCGTCCAAGTCCTTGCGAGCGCCCGAGCGAGTGATGCGCGTCTCGAGGGCCGTGACGATCGCGTCGACGAGGCCCTGGTCGATCGAGTCGCCGTTGACCTTCCCAAATGCGACGGGCTCGGCGACCGTGACCTGGGACGACGACGTGGACGGCGCGACGCGCTCGACGAGGTCGGCGAGGTGCGGCTGCATCGCCGACGCGACGCTGGCGGCGAGAACGGCCGGGTCGAGCGGTGCGTGCACGAGCGGCTGGACAATGCGCTCGAGGTCGTCGAGGAAAGCCGAGTAGGCGAGGGCGGGACCGCCGACGTCGACGAGGCCGGGCGTGCTCGGGCGCAGGGGAGGTGCCGAGAGGGAGCGGTTGGCGTCGAGGAGGGTCGGGCGACGAGGGCGACCGGACGGCTCGGCGTTCTCGACGCGCTCCAGGGCAGTGGCGGCGAGCTGCTCGATGCGCTTGTGCGCCTCGTCGAGCCTGCGATCGGCCTCGAACGCGCCGACTCGACTGGAACCCTGCGCGACGAGGACCGCCTCGAGGCGGGAGGTGACCGAGTCGACGAGGCGGTCGAGGTCGGGTCGAGTCTGCTCGCGCGCCGCCACGAGCTCGGTCTTGAGCTCGTCGAAGTGGCTCGAGATGAGGTCTTCGAGGATGCGCAGCGGCAGGTCGTCGTCCTCCTCGTCGGCGACGACGCTCGATGATGAGCCGTTGAAGACGAGGGAGCTCGCCGGCGAGTCGGGGCCGCCGAACGTGCCGTCGAAGATGTCGCTCGCCTGTGTGCAATAGTCTGTCAGAGACTGAATCGGTAGAGGGAAGGAAAGGGATCGAGAGAGGGCGGCAGAGCGCACCTTGAGCCGAGCCGCACCGAGAGGGATCGCCTTGCTCTTGGCGCGCAACGACGACGGCAGCGCGATGTCGACACTGTCCTCTCTCGCCGCCCGAGGATCGCCCATTCTCGCCGGGCTGACCTGCGCCTCGGGCGCTACTGCGCTGGCGCCGGGCGATGGCCCGCCGCGGCGGAAGCCAAGGACGCGGCCGTCGGCCGACAGGCTCGGCGCCGCCCGCAGCGAGAACGGCCTCGAGGTCGACGCGTCTCGTGCGACAGGACGCTTGGCGCCGATTGGACGCGCCGGGGCGTACTGCTCGGGGAGCGGGTCGTCGACCGACAGCGACGACATGAAGCTCCTGCTGCCCGAGTCCTCCTGGTCCTCCGCCTCGTCGCCCTCTTCCCTCAGGATCTCGACATCGCCGGCATCGCGCTCGAGGCTCGGGTCGTCGTACTCGAACGCGGACGGCGGGTCCGGGAGCGGCCGACGCGGCTGCGGATGCGCGAGCAACGGCGTCGACACGAGGTGCTGCGACGACGAGGGCTCGATCGCCGGCAGCCAGTCGCCGTCGTCGCCCTTGCGGCGCTTGAGGGCGGAGGAGTGCGGCGTGACGGTCGTGAGGGGGATGGGCGGGAGCGGGCCGCGCGAGCCGCTGACGTGGCGCGTCGGGGCAGGCAGCGGCGGCATCGACGCGCTCGAGGGCAGGATAGGTGCGTCGGCAGGAGGGAGGAAGTCGAACGACGAGGCACTCGAAATGCCGAACGAGGTGGGGAGGCCGGTCGGCAGCGACGGCTGAAAGTCGGCGGCCGTCGCCTTGAGCGCCGGGCGGGTGGACGACGTCGACGACGTGGACGTCCTGGACGCGCCGTCAGTCGCAGGACGGTCGCCGTGCGGCACAGGCGGCGTCTCAGGGAGCGCGCTCGGCGAGACGGCGAGCGAGCCCGGCTCGCCGAAAGGCCCGAACGCGATTTCGACGGACGACGACGACGACGGCGCCGCGCTCTTGCGCCGGCGGAAAGACAAGCCACCGACGCTGTGTGGCGCCGAGTCGACAAAGTCGAACGAGCCGAGCTGCGGGCTCGCCTGCGCCGAGCTGGCCGGCGAGCTGTCGGGGAGGGCGACCTCGGCGGCTTGGCGGCGGACCTTGCCGGGCGAGTCGCTCGACGATCGAGGCGGAAAGGCGAACGCGAGGTTGACCTTGTGCTGCGGCGGCTTGACGCTCGAGTCCTCGTGGTCGGTGCGGTCGACTTCGGTCGGCGCCTGGAAGAGCGGGCTCGGTGGTGGCCGGAGCGCGAGCATGGCGAGCGGCTTGTCGTCCTCGTCGTCGGTCGTCGATGCGGTCGACGGGTGCTGGCGGGTAGGTCGGGCGCGACGAGCGGCGCGCTCGTCAGCTGCGCCGGCGTCCGAGAGCTTGCCGTACTCGCTCGCCGAGAGCTCGCCGTCGCCGTCCTGCGAGTTGTCCGACGCGCCGATCTCGACGGCGGCAGGCTCGCTGGCGGTGCGCGCTGCGACGGGACGAGGCGCCTCGTCTGGCTCGTGCGCGTCGAGCGACCCGAGGTCGGTGAGGGCGCGGCTCAGCTCGTGGCTGAGCGCCGGCGCATGTCCTCGCCCTGCTCTGCCGCACGAGCTCGTCTTGTCCTCCTCCTCGCTCGCGTTGGTCCAGCTAGGGGCCGAGCCCGACAGGCTCGCGACGCCCGTGTGGTCGGTCCTCGTCGACACGCCGGACGCGCTCCTGGAGCGGGCCGTGCGGCGCCGACCGTCGTGCGTCCGCTCGGCGCCGAGCTCGACGACGTCATGGGCGTCAGGACGCTGTGCGACGTCGCCTTCGAGATCGAGACGCTCGTCGACGTCGACGAGCGCGCCCGAGACGTTCGCCTCGGTCAGGGGCCGAGAAGGGCCGTGCGCAACGAGGCGCTCATCGCCCTGCTCGTCGTGCGGGACGGCGACGACGAGGCGAGCGCGCTCGGGCGAGCTCGACGGGCTGCACGGGAGCGCCGTCGAGGCTGCGGCTCTCAGCCGGGTGGCCGCCGCTGACGGGACGAAGCTGTCCGCCAGCGGCGTCAGCCCGCGAGAGCTCGTCGCGTTGCCGCCGAGCGCGGGTACAGGCGAGGTGGACGTGGATGTCGGCGAGGGCGAGGGGAAGGCGGACGAGCGCATGGTCGCGAGGGGGGTCGTGCGCAGGGTGGCGAGGCTCGTGGGGAGCGAGAGCGAGAGGGTGGGGGCATGCCCGCCGCCGACGCGGCGGACCGAGTCGACGACGGACTGCAGACGCGGCGGGAGGTGGGCGGACGGGCTGGCGAACAGGGAGGCGGTGCGGCCATGCCCGGCGCGGCGAGGGAAGAGGGTGTCGGGCGACGGCGGTGCGGGGGACGACAGGAATGCGGGACGGCGATTGCCCTGCACGCACGTAGAGGAAAATCTCAGTCCACTGCGCTGTGAGAGAAGGTCGAGAGGGAGCGACAGACGCACCTCCTCGAACTGGTCCCACACCTCCTCCCACGCGTCCTTGCCCGGGAGGTACACGTCGATCATCGGCGGCAGCTCCGACTGCTTGACCTCGTCCTCGTGCTGCGGGCGAGAGGCGACGACCGCCCCGCCGTCCACCGCCTCAACCCTCGCCAGGACCTCCCCGCGCTCCTTGGCCGACAGCGGGACCCGGCGCGTTGCGCTCGCTCGCTCCTCGACCCTGCTCACCGTGCCCTCGCCGTCGGCGTCGTCATTGTCGCCCGTCGAGCGCTCGCGCGGGATGCACACGACGACCTTCTTGCGACGCGGCTCGTCCCTCCTCGACGAGGTCGCCGGGCTCGCCGAGGTCGCGCGCGACAGCGTCGGACTGCGCAGCGGGTCGTCACCGACGCGCAGAGCCGAGACGGACACGCTCTCGCGCTTGCCGTGACCGCGAGGGGGAGGTGCCGACGAGGATAAGAAGGAGCGCGGACTGTCGCGGGGGGATGTGGAACGACGGGGCCGAGGCGTGTAGGGTCGTGCGGCGTGGGGTGCCGGACTCGTATGAGTGAGGGTATGGACGAGGTGGCGAGGCGAAAGAGGCGGCTGGCGAGCGGGTAGGCGGTGCCGAGGAGGGGAAGAAGGGCGAGGCGAGGGTCGAAAGCGCGACGGGCGTGAGGGGCGACATGGTCGATGCCATCGAGGCTTGTCGGACGGACGATGCGGGTGCTGCCGCTCCGTGGGTGGACGGGCCCGAGACGCTGCCGTGAGGGAGCGCCTCGGGGCTCAGCATGCCGGCTGCGCCGAACGGGTGGCCGCTGTACGCCGCGGGCGACGCGAACATGGCGCCTCCTGGCGAGCCGAACATGGTGCTGCTGCTGGCCAAGAAGCGCGGCGAGTCGATCTGCTGCTCGAGGGAGGGAGGGAGAAAGAGGCGGGGGTCAGCGGCGGCTCCAGGGGTAGGGGGGCGAGGAAGAGCGACGGCGGCGCACCAGGCGAGGCGGATAGGGCTGCTGCATCGTTGGACCTCGACTGCGCTGCTCCGAGCAGCTCGTGTCGACGAGCGGGTGCTGAGGAAGGCGCGAGGTGTCGAGATGAGGGAACGAAGGCGATGAGCCGGAGAAGGGCGACGGCGAGGCGTGGTGCGGTGGGACAGGGTGTAGCGGCGTGCTGGTAGCTCGCAGGTGACCCTGGTGGCTGTTCCGGGCGGTCGGGAGGCGGTGGGCGAGCGAGGAGGAGGAGGGCGGGCGCGGGGAAGGGGAGCCGGCGGAGAGGAGGAGCGTGCGGCGGCCGACTCGCCTTTCTTGTGCTCGAACACGCCCGTACAGCGCAGGGTCTCAATGGCGAACAGCTTGCTGCACTTGCAAAGAAGCTGCAGCGCGAGCGAGCCGATTTTCAACCTCGCTCGAGGCTCGTGCGCCGGCTGTGGACGGAGGAGCCGCGGCCCTGTCAGAGCGTTGGCCTCGACGACGACGAGAGAGAGGGAGAGAGGGCACGCACAAGAGCGCCACCGACACAAGCTTGACCACTCTCGGAGACACGCGAAGCAGAAATGAGAGAGCTGCGGTCGTTCGCCTTGCAAAGGGGAAGGGGGACAAAGTCTAGAAGAGGGTGGACGAGCGACGACGAGGGGGATATCACGGTCGAGGGGATTGGTGGTTGGGCAAGAGCCGGGTGCGATACAGAGGCAGTCGGGGGATTGAGGGCCGTAGGCGAGCGAGGTACGTGGCGAGGAGGACGGGTCGACGTATGGGTGGGGTGGACGAAAGAGGCGGGTATGAGAGGCAAGGTATGTTCGAAAGTGGGTGGGAGAGGGGTGTGTGGACGTCTGTGCATGAGAGTGGCGGTCTTGTTTGCGAGGCGATGTGCGAGGAGGAAGAAGAGAAGGGCGAGGTACGAGGGCGACGACGACGCGAGGCGCTCAGGACAGGCCGAGGCCGCCAAAGGCGCCGGCGACCTCGTCGACGCTCTCGTGGCGCGGCGCCGTGCTCGCTCGGCTGAACGCCGCGGCGTGCTGGCTCAGGTCGAGGCTCTGCGCCCGACCGGCGAGCGCGCGCAGCTGTCGCCCCGTCGTCGGCGACGTCGACGCCGTCGACAGCTCCTTGAGCTTGTCCTCGACTGACGCCGACTGCGACAGGGACGAGTTGTGCGGGTCGGCCGACGACGAGGACGACGAGGACGCGTTGGGCGCGACCGAAAAGGACGCCGACGCGCCGTGGTGCCGAGGGTGCGACGCCCGGTACTCCTCGTTGCTGAAGCGCGACGTCGGGGCGACGGCTGGAGGAGGAGGAGCCGGGGCCGAGGCGCCGTACGGCTGCGAGGGGACGCCGGCCGGCGGCGCGTACCCGGGCGATGGCGGCGGCGGCGCGTTCGGGTAGCCGTGCTGCTGCTGCATCGCCTGCCTGGGCGGCGGCTGCGGCGGTGCGCCCCAGTGATACTCGCCCTGGTGCGGCGGCATCTGGTGCTGAGGCGGCGGCGGCGCGGCGAACGGGCCGGGCGCGAACGGGTGGTGCTGCGGCATGTGGTGGTGCGGCGGCGGCGGCGGGTGCCCGCCGTACTGGGGCGGCATGCGAGGTACAGGAGGGACCGGGTAGAACGGCGCGTAGGCGCCTGCGCCTATCGGGTCGGCGTGGCCGAGGTCGTTGGGGCCGGACGGGATGGACGGAAGGCGGGGCGCGTGCGACGGGTACGCTGCCGACGAGCCACCCGGCTTGGCGTCGAAGATGGCCTTGATGTTGGGCGACGAGGCGGCGAGGCGCAGCTTGCGGTCCGAGCCCGGGCGAGGGTCGGGCCGCGAGTCGCCGTCACCCATGGCCGTCGTCGACAGGAGCTTGCTGTTGAACGGCGCAAAGACGTCGGCGAACGAGTCGGACCTCGGGCGCAGCGAGCCAGGGTACAGGTTGATCTGCGAGAGGGCACGACAGCGTGTCAGAAAGGCGACGGGCACGCTGGAGCGAGAGGGAGACGAGGGACGCACGTTCCGCTGGACGAGGTACTCTTCAACCAGATCCCGGCTCGTCGCGAGGAAGTCGACGTTGCTGCGGTTCAAGCAGAAGCGGATGATCGTCTCCTCGTTGGCGCCCGAGCGGTCGACCCAGGGCAGGATCGTGATGTTGAGGTCGCGCTTGATCTTCTCGGTGAGGCCGACAAAGTCCTGCGACAGGGCGAGGTTGGCCATCTCGGTCGAGTGCGGCAGGCGGTACTCGCTGCAGGAGGAAGGACGAGGAGAGAGTCAGTGCTCGAGGGCCGGGCAAAGTGGAGGACAGGAAGAGAGGTGGACGCACGCCTCGAACGGGACGTGGTCGAGGAGCATCTGGGCGGCGATGTGGACCTGGCTCTCGGGCCCAAAGATGCTGACGACGTCGCTCGCCGTCTCCTTGCTCGGGAAGCGGACGTGCGAGTTGGTCTTGGCCTCGATGTCGTGGATGAAGATGCTCTTCTCGCCGAGCAAGGTGCGGTGGTACCGCCTCGGGATGGCCACCATCTCGACGATAAAGTCCTTGTCCTTTGGCGCGACGAGCTCCATGACGCTCTGCTTGAGGTGCTCGAGGTTCATGGCGTTCTTGGCCGGCGTGCGCGCGACGACGTTGTCCTCGTTGTCGTTGTACCCGCCGAGCGCGGCAAACTCCTCGGCGTTGGAGAACTTGACGTAGACGCCGTACTTCTTCATGATGCGCTGGATGTTCTTGCCGCCGACGCCGATGATGCGCTTGTGGTACGCCTCGGGGACGTGGAACGAGATCTCGGCGGGCAGCTCCTCCTGGAGCATTGTGAGGCCGTGCAGCGCGCCCGTGTCATTCCCGGCGACGTCGATCAGGAAGTTGTAGTCGTTGAACGTCTCGAACTTGATCTTGACGTTGGCGCTCTTCATAATCTTGTTGAGCTTGCCGTTCTTCTTGCCCGAGATGAACTCGCGGTGCTCGTTGGCGAGCTCGATCTGGAACCGGATCTCGTGGTGGAACGCCTGCAAGGAGAACGCGCCGTAAGTACGAGGTCGGGCAGGAGAAAAAGAGACGCGAGGGCGCACCTTGACAAAGTCGAGCTCGAGGACGAGCTGGACCGCCTGGCGGACCTCGCTCTCGAGGCCGTGGAACTCGAAGCAGTTGCTCTTGAAGACGGCCTCGGCGCCAGACGTGACGCTGATGTGGCGCAGGATGGGCGGGATCTGGGCCGGGTTGATCGTCGGCGGCGGCATGAAGACGTCGAACGACACGGGCAGGAGCCAGAACGAGGCGACGTAGAACTGACACGCCTGCGAGACCGTGATGAGAGGGAGAGTCAGTGTCGAGGACGAGGATGAGTCGGGCAAGGGGGAAGAGAGCGGGAGAGGGGGACGCACGAGGGCCATGACCGAGCGGATCGTGCGCTCGATGTTGACGCGGTGGTCGCCGTACACCGAGATGAGGCTCGCCTGGCTGCCGATCGGCGGAAAGTTGATAAAGGTGCCGTTGTCGCTCATGATCTGCTTGATGTCCTCGAGGCGGTCCGAGAGCATCCAGTCGAGCTTGCGCGGGAGGATGGCCGTGTCGCGCGAGATTATGCACTTGCTCTGCCAGAGAGTAGACTATGTGAGTCAGGGCGTGGCTCATGGGCGACGAGAGAGGGCAGGAGAGGGCGAGAGACGCACCTTGTGGAGCGAGACCTGGAAGAGCATGTCCCTCGCGCGCTGCACGCCGAAGAACTCGCCCGTGATGAAAATGAGGTTCTGCTTGGCGATGAGCGACAGGTTCTTCTGCCCGAGGACGCCCGAGAGCGGCGTCGGGAAGTAGATGTTGGTCGCCGACTCCTCCTGGATCGTCTGGACGACGCAGCGCTTGCGGCCGGCGAGGATCGAGTGCAGCTTGTAGTCGATCTCGCACACCTCGGAGTGAAGGCCGCTCTGCGGGCGCACGACGAGAGAGGTCAGTCACGGCGAGGAACAAAGAGAGAGGGAGAGGAACGAGGGACGGGGACGCACAAGCTCATCGAGGAGGACGAGGAGCCGGACGCGCGCCTGCTCGACGCTCTCGTACGGGCCCGTGATGACGATCTCGACGTTGCGCTCCGTCTCGAGGCCAAAGCCGATCGAGGCCGTCGCCTGGCCGACAATGGCGAGGTGCGCCTTGGTGAGCGAGGCGATCTCGTCGAGCTTGCGGCGCATCTCGGCCTTGACGTTCTCCTTGCCGTCGAGGACCTCGGCGCGCGGGACCTTGACGATCGACTTGCGCTGCAGAGGGGAGAAGAGAGTGAGTCCAGGTCCCTGCATGAGGGCTTCGAGAGAGGGAGGACGGGCGGACGCACCTTGAACGGACTCTCGCGGAGGATGTGGCCCCTCGCCGCCATGACCTGCTGGTACCCGCCGCTCAGGTGCACGTTGTACACGGTCCCGGGCTTTTCCACCTGCGCCGCCCCACCGCTGGCCCCTGCCGCACCCTCGCCCGATCCCGTTGCGCCGCCGCTCCCGCCGAGCATGGGCGAGCTCGGCTCGACGGGCGTGAACGACACGATGCACTGGTGCGCGGCCATCGTCTCGACGCACACGCGCTGCATCGTGTCGTTGAAGTCGATGCTCGAGCGCTTGCCCGCGTCGGCGACGTCGCGCTGGTGCGTGTCGTCCTCGCCGGCGAGCGACGGGCTCGCAGCGCCGTTCGCCTCGCCGGCACTCGTCGGGCTCGTCACGTCGGTCGCGGTGCCCGCCGCACCGTCGCCGCTCTCGGTCGAGGCCGACGCCGAGCGGCTCTTGACGCCGCTGCTCGCGTCGGCGGCGCTCGGCGCGCTCGACGAGCCGGCGGGGACGGCGCCGTCCGACTGGCTCGCCTGGTGGCCAGCCTGCTGGCGGGCTTGCGGCTGGGGCGAGCGCGGGCCGAGATCGAGCGAGAAGGTCTGCGTCGACGAGAGATCGGTCGACGAGGCTGTCGACCTCGGGAGGCAGAAGGACGTCGTGTAGATGTCCATGGTGGATGTGGGTGGTCGACGCTGTGCAGAGCACGTCGACTTGTCGAGGGTTGAACCCGGCCTGGGCGAGGGCGAGCGGTGACGAGCTCGTTGACGAGGTCGAGCGGGAGGCGGCCGCGGTCGGGGGTGGTCGTCGAACGAGGGGGTGCGAGTCGTTACGGCGGGGCGTGTAAGGTAGGAAGGTCGAGTCGAGGACAGGCCGGGTCGATCAAGAGGGTCCTCGAGGCGAGGTGGTGCGGAGGAGAGGGGAGGAGAGGCCTGACGTCGATGAGAACGGCCGGCGACACTGCGAGAGAACAGGGAGGTCAGGCGAGTCTGCAGGTGCAAGCTGCAGGACTACACAGTCGAGTTGGCCGAGTGCGCAACTCACCTCAAGGCTGGCGGAGAGGCCGAGGATCGAGACGAGTTGCAGGTCGGCGAGGAGGACGAGGCGAACGCGGGCGAGGGGCGCGGTGGGTGTGGGTATCGATGCGCGCGCTAGGCCTGCTGGCAGTCGACGCAGCTGTCGCTGGAGCAAGGCGAGCGTGCGAGGTGCGGTCGAGCGAGGCGGATCCTTTTCCGACGACGAGCGACGACCGCTTCTCCACCTCTTGTCACTCTCTCGCTCTCGCCTCGGCTGGGCAGCTGCGGCTCTCGCTTGCTGCACAGGCTTGCACTCCTGCTGCCAGGCCAACCGCGTCGGCCCTCGAGGCCGTACAGCGGCCGCTCTCTCGCTTCTCGTCTTTCTCCGAGTCCTGGGACGCGAGCCTCGCTGCTGCGGCTGCGGCGGTGCACTCGCTGCTGTTCAATCGGGCCAACGTGCTCGTCTGGCGCGGGCGCCACAGTGCCTCGCAGATCCCGGTCCTCGAAGTGTCACCGAGCCCAAGGGTTGGAGGCGCGTCATGCTCGAGGGTGAGCCTCGGCCGCCGCCGCACGAGGAAACCCGACCGTCGGATCGCCTGTTGCGCGCACGCCCAGCGACTGGATCGCCCGACTGACGACGGTGGAACCGGGGCGAGCGCTGTGCGGGGCAAGCCTCTCCTCCCTCTCGCTCCTCCCTTCCGCTCCTTCTTCCCTCTCCCCGCCTCCCCCACACCACCAACCACCTCAACTCTTCATCATGCGCTTCTCGTTCATCGCCATCCTCGCCCTTGCCGCGCCGGCCGTCTTTGCCGTCAGCGTCCAGGACCGCGCCGCCGACCTCGCCGGCCAGGCCCAGGACCAGCTCACGTTCGCCGCCGACCAGGCCGCCGACAGCGTCCGTGGCGCCGCCGCCGCCGTCCAGGACAAGGCGACCGAGGTGTACGACAGCTTTGACGGCCCGTGCCCGAACCTGCTCGTGCGCTGCGTCCGCAAGGACCAGGACGCCAAGATCGTCGGCGACGTGCGTCCTCCTTTCCCTCTCTCGTCTCCTCCTTGCCCGATTATCGAGGACGTTCAGCGACGGTGTGCGTCGACCGGCCACCGTCCAAGTCGCCCGGGCGGCGGAGGACGACGACCGACTTGAGCGCGCGCTGACCTCTTCCCTTCGTCGCCCTCCCGCAGATCGGCGAGAAGGAGTACAAGCACGAGGGCGGTCTCAAGTGTGTCCAGAAGCACTCTAAGCTGAATGCCGCTGAGTGAGTCGTCCCTTCCTCGTCACACGAGCGTCTCGTCGTCTCCAACGTGCCCGCCTCACCAGGCTCCCAACCGGCCACTCGCTCGTAACCCTTCCTGACCTTGTTCTCTCCCTTGCGCAGGTGCAACGCCAAGTACCCGATCGACTGCGCGGCCAAGTGCGACGCCGTCGGCTCGCCCATTTAAGCGGTCCGACCGCGAGACCGTCAGGCTCGACAGTCGTTCAAGGAGCCGCATGGCCCTCGTTCGGCCGCCCGAGTCGAGCCTCATCCACCTTTGATCCCCCTCTGTATGTAGACCCCGAGCAGTGCGTGTAAGCGAGCCGGTGTGACCGCGCAGCGACGACTCTGTCCGGTTGACCGTGAGGAAAGCCAGGAGAGCGACTCCCTCGCCACCGCTAGACGTTTCTCGCAGCTCCCGAGAGCATCATATGGTCCACTTGACAGCAATCGTGTGCTCGACCAGTCGAACGAAGCGAGAGGGAGCGGCCGTCGTCGTCGACGTCGAGCGACGCGCTCCTCGACTCCACCCGACCACCTCGCTGTCGCACCCAGCGCATCATGGACTACTTTGTGCCCGTCCCAGGCACTGCCATGCCCTCCTTTGCGTCAAGCACCCTCCTCCTCGTGCGTCCTCTCCTCTCCCCACTCCCCCCCCCCCCCCCTCATCCTCATCTCCCCGAAACTGACGACGCCCCTCGCTCACACAGCCGCAACCCTCGCTGTCGAGCGTGGCTCAGCTCGCGTGCGACCTCCTCGTGCATAACTGCGCGCTCAAACTCGTCGGGTACCTCGGCGTGCGCGACTTTGTGCCGGCCGTCGGCGCGAGGGACGCGCTGCCCGGCAGCGAGGGCGAGGTCGAGGGCTTGTCGCTAGGGACTGAGGGTGCGTCGATGCGCTCCGCCACTGTCTCTCTCATGGCTCTCGCGAGCGTGGAGAAGCTGACCCGGACGGTCGCCTTGATTCGCAGTCTACACCAACCCTTCCCGCACCCTCACCCTCGTCCTCCCGCGCACACCCGTCATCCACGCCCGCAAGGCGCACCACCTCGACGCCATGGCGCGGTTCGTCGCTGCGGGCGGGTTCCGCGACGTTCTCGTCGTCGCCGGCGTCGATGCAGCCATGAGGGGGGACGAGGCGCTCAACGCGTGAGTTGGTGCTCGTCCTTCTGCCTACGACCTGCGCAACTTGTCTTGTGCGGGCTCGCGGATGAACTCGCTGACCCTTTCCAACCTTGCAGCCCGACGCCGCTCTGGCACCTCATCCCCTCTTCCTCCTCGTCGACCTCTTCTCCCCTCCTCGCCTCGCTCCAGTCCCTCGCCCCGCCCTACTCAGCCTCCAGCACCTCCTCCTCCACCACCCTCCCCTCCCTCCCGCACGCCGGCCTCACCCGCTCCCTCCTCGCCGCCCTCTCCCCTCCTCCCTCCTCCTCGTCCTCCTCGGCTTCGACCCAGCCCCAGCCCCAGGTCCCCACCGCCGCCCTCCTCGCCTACACCGCCGAGGGCACGGCCGCCCCGCTCGCGCACCTCGTCGCGACCGCGCTCGCGCACGTGCTCGGCCTGCCGCTGCCTGCGGGCGCGCCCGCGCCGGCGCAGCAGGGCGAGGCGGGACTCGAGGAGGGGGACGACGAGGGCACGACGTGGGTCGAGCCGGTCAGTTGGGAGCGCGGACTCATGGGCGTCGAGCTCGAGCGCGACGGCGGCGGGAGGGAGATGTTCAGCTAACTAGATGGGTCCGGCGGGCGGGGCTCGAGCGAGCGAGCGAGAGGGGCTGGACGCAACGTGCACAGGCGGTTCTGCCAATCCCTCCCGGCTCTCTGTCGCTCCCCGCTCTCTCGAGAGATGATTGTGCGACAGGCAGGACGGGAGGTGAGAGAGCTTGCGATGCGGTTTGCTCCTCGCCTCGTCCCCCCCCCCTCCTCGAGCTCTACAGCCCCTCCTGCCTGTCCACCGCGTCCCGCAGCCCAATCCCGCCGGCCCCTCTCCTCCCCGACGTCGCACCCTCGGCGCCCTCGTCGTCGTCGGCCGGCACGAGGTTGGCCCACGAAACGGCGTAGTGCTCGAGGACGAGGTTGAGCTCCTCGACCTCGTCGATGCGCTCGAGGGCGTTGACGCTGTGGGCGAGGTGGGGCGAGGACGTGTGTCAGGGTCGATCGCTGGGCAGGTCGTGCGCGAGAGAGAGAGTGAGAGAGGGTGGGAGGAGAGGCGGCGAGGGGAAGAAAGAGAGCAAAACGAGAGGGAGAACACGCTCGACGCACCGCTCGAGCTCGTCCCTCGGCAAGCACCGCTCCCTGATCTCGCGCACCGTGCGGCTCCCGACCTGGCCCCGTGCCCCGGCGCGCACGAGGCGCGCCTCGAGGCTCTCGAGCGTTGGCGTGGCCGGGGCGCCGGGGAGCGAGAGGCCGCGGGCCTGCAAGACGTGCGGGAAGAGGGGACGAGGGGGGCAGGCAAAGGGTGTCAGGACTACGGAGAGAAGTGTCTCACGATGAGAGGGAGAGACTGGGCGACGCACAGCCAGGTTGCGCCGCATGACCTCGCCGAACTTGTCGTCGAGCCCGAACGGGTCGTACATGACGACGGCGCCTCCTGGTGCTCGGTCCTCGGCGCCTCCAGGTCGCGGGGCGCCCCACGTGCGCGCGAACCAGGCGAGGAGGGCGTCGGCTGCGGCGGGCGGGACGTAGACGAGGACGCACTCGAGGAGGAGGAGGGTCGGGAGGGAGGGCGAGAGGGGCGCGGTGCGAGTTGGTGCGGGAGGGTCTGACGAAGAGGGTGCCGAGGAGGAGGAGGTGGGAGAGACGAGGGACGAGGTGAGGCCGTCGAGGGAGCGGATGTCGCCGGGGAGGAGCGAGTACAGGGTCGACGACAGGCCCTGGCCGCCATGTTCTGCGCGCGCCCGGCACACAAGTCAGTCTCGCACCGTCGACGAGGTGAGAGAGAGAGGGACGCACCGACTTTGACGTTGCCGCCGAGGGCGTCGCGCAGGACGGGTTTCGAGGCGACGACCCTCGCCTTGGCGCTGGTTGCCTCTGGAAAGTCGACCTCGACCCAGTGGGCGCAGTTCCAGTCGCGGTGTTGTTGTTGGAACGAGTTGCGGATGCGCCAGAAGCGCGAGTCGGTGCCGGCGCCGAGCGATACGACCTGGCACGGAGACTGGTGCCCCACTCGTGGTCGGTGGAGGTCGAGAAAGTCGACGACGAGGCGGTCGATGGCGTAGGTGCGGGCGTGGGTACCGAGGTTGATCAAGGGCGGGCGGCGGTCGAGGTTCCTGCGTTGGGCGGGCGCGAGGAAGAGGGGCGAGATGGTGTCGTCGAGGTAGGCGAGCGAGGCGGCCGAGCACCGCGACACGAGCGCGTCCGTGTCGGTTGAGCGCACGGCTGCGTCTTCTGCGAGTGTGCTGTGGTGCTCCATGGCGCGGGCTGTGCTCTGCGAGCCAACAGGGGTGCGAGTGGGTCGGTCCGAGGTTGAGGTTGGTGGTGGAGCGACGAGAGTGACTCTCCCTCTCTCCCTCCATACCGAGAGACCCGCCATGAGCACCGACAAGGACGACTTTGCCGCCTACACCACCATCGGCGACCGCACCGAGCAACCCCAGGACACGCGCGCTCCCCTCCACGCCCGCTCCTCCGGCCCCTCGTTCCTCCCGCCATCAAAGCTCGAGGTGAGCCGCAGTGTCCTCGAGTCGAGTCTCTGGAGCAGGCTCCTGCATGTCCGCCCCTCCCGCCCTTCCCTCGAACCGCCCTCGCCCACTCTGCGCACCTTCCCCCTCCGCCTCCCCCTCCTCATCATCGAATGCCGGCCCCACCTCGCCCCCTCGCTCGCCCGCCCTCGCACTCACTCGCTGACCCACACGACCCATGCCCACAGCCCTACCTCCTCCTCGCCAAGTCGGCCCGCGGCGCAGGCGCCGCCAACCTCGTCTCGCAGGCCGTCGCCGCACCGGGCGTCTACGTCTTTGGCGAGCTCCTCGACCAGCCCTCGATCCGCGACGTGCGTCGCTCTCCCTCCCTCGTCCTCCTTAAGTCCGAGTCCCCGACTGACCCAGGGCACCCGCACCGCAGCTCGCCAACCACGAGCAGCACGCTCAGCAGCACCGCCTCCTCGAACTGTTCGCGTTCGGCACCTGGGCCGACTACGAGGGTGCGCCCCGACTCTCTCTCTCTCTCGGTGTGGAAGCACCCTGACTGACTCTCGCTGTCCACTCGCAGCCAACCGCGACAACTATCCGGCCCTGACGCCCGACCAGGAGACCAAGCTGCGCCACCTCACGGTCCTCACCCTCGCCTCGTCGCAGCGTGTGCGTCCCACCCTCTCTCTCGGCCTGTCCCTCCGTCCCTCGACTGACTATTCCTCACTCGCTCCCCCTCCTCGCCTGCGCGCGACCCCGGCCCCAACCCGCAGTCGATCCCCTATGCGCTCCTCCTCTCGCGCCTGTCGCTCCCGGACGTCGCCACCCTCGAGGACCTCCTCATCGCCGCGTTCTACGCCGGCGTCCTGCGCGGCAAGCTCGACGCGCGCGAGCAGCGCCTCGAGGTCCTGTCGGCTCAGGGCCGCGACGTGCGCCGCGACGAGCCCGCCGCCGTCGCCGAGGAGAGCATGGAGCTCGACCCGACCACCGCCACCGCCACTACCGGTGCCAGCACCGCCGCGCCGACCCCGTCGTCGCTCCTCGCGTCGCTGCGCATCTTCCAGTCGACGCTCGCGGGCCTGATCGCGTCCCTCTCGGCGCACCTCGGCGACCTGCACGCGCGCAACGTCAACGCCGACGAGCTCGAGCAGCTGCACGAGGAGCGCGTCGAGGGGATCGTGAGGGAGGCCGGGAAGAGGGACATTGACGGCGGCGCGGGTGGGGGCAAGAAGGGCGCCGCGGCGAGGAAGTCGGTCGTGCAGCCCCAGCAGGGGTTCGGCGCCGCGACCGCCGCCGCCGCCGAGGGAGGCGACATGGACGTCGATGCGGCGTCGATGCCCTTAGGCGGCAATGGCGGCGGCGGCGGTGGGGCCTTTTCGGCCTTCAGCGCGCTCACCGGCGCCATCGGGCTCGGCGGGAGCGGCAGCGGCACCGGCAGCGGCGGGAACGGTGGAGGGTCGCAGGGGCAGGGACGTGGCGCGGCGGGGAGCCCGACGGGCGGTGGGGCGGCCGCGAGGGCGAGGAAGCGCAACCGGCAGTGAGTGCTCGAGGGTGCGAGGGTGCGAGGGCTGGTTACGGACGCTTGACGATGATGTAGTACTCGACGAGGACTGGACGAGCAACGCTTGATGCGCTTTCTTTTCTTTCGGCACTTTTGCGAGCTCGCGAGCCCCCTCGAGAGCCGGCGACGACGACGACGAATGGACTGCGAGAGACTTTGCATTGCGAACGAACAGAGTGACAAGAAGGGGTCGGTACCGATAAAGATCAAGAGAGAGAGAGAGAGAGCAGGCACGAGTCGTACACGTCTTTGGCGAGACGGCGAAGGACGAGGGGGAGAAAGAGAGGGAGAGGAGGAGGAAGAGGGGGTTCGAGCGCTCAGAGCTTGGCCTTGCCCTCGGTCTCCTTGGCGGCGAGGACACGCAGGTCCTTGCGGAGAATCTTGCCCGATGGACTGTGAACGGGAGAGAGGGCGAGGGAGGAGGCGAGGCGAGGCGAGGCGAGAGAGGGAGAGGAAGGCGGGGAAGACGAAGCAGGGTCAGTGCGGTTCTCGAAAGCGAAACTCACGCCCGCCTCGAACGAGGGAGAGAAAGTCGCAAGCGCACCTCTTGGGGATGGCCTCGAGGATGAAGACGCCGCCGCGCAGGCGCTTGTGCGGCGCGAGCTTGTCGGCGACGAACGCGGCCACGTCCTGCTTGAGCGTCGGGCTCTTGGCGTGCTCCGGGTTCGGGACGACTGCAAGTGGGTAGTTGAGCGGTCAGTGAGGCTTCGCGATGAGGGAGAGGAGGTAGAGAAGGGGAAAGGGGACGCACTGTACGCCCGAGGAAGCTCGGTCGCGCGCTCGTCGGACCAGACGCCGATGACGGCTGCGTCAGCGACCAACGGGCATTCGAGCAGGCAGCCCTCGACCCTGCGAGCGACAGAGTGTCAGTGTCGCTCTCCGGGCTGACAAAAGGAGTGTGAGAGAGAGAGACGCACTCGGCGGGAGCGACCTGGAAGCCTGCGGGCGAGCGAGACGAGGGTCAGTGCGCCCTCGATAGAGAGAGGGAGAGAGCGAGAGAGAGAAGACGCACCCGAGTACTTGATGAGCTCCTTTGCGCGGTCGATGACGGCGTAGTAGCCGTCCTCGGTCCTGGTGCAGATGTCGCCCGTCATGAGCCACCCGTCGTCGGTGAGCGTCTCGCGCGTCGACTTCTCGTTCTTCGTGTACCGCAACATGATGTTGGGCCCGCGGAGCCACAGCTCGCCCGCCTCGCCCTTGGGCACGTCCTTGCCCTCGGGCGAGACGAGGCGCGCCTCGATCGTCGACAGGAGCTTGCCGACCGTGCCCGGCTTCGAGTCGCCGTTGGGCGGGATCATCGCGACCGACGTCGTCTCGGTCATGCCGAGGCTGTATGGGCGCAAAGGGTTAGAAGGCCACTCGAGAGGGAGAGGGGGCGAAAAGGCGGGACGCACCCTTGGAAAACGAGCGTGCGGCCCTTGAGGCGCTTGTGCAGGGCGCCCTCGAGCTCGGCGGACAGCGGTGCAGCTCCGCACAGGATGTAGCCTGAAAGAGGTGACGCTCGTCAGTCAGGGCGGGAGAGAGAGAAAAGAAAGGGGACCGGGGACGAGATCTGACTCACGAAGGGTCGACAGGTCGAACTTGTCGACGATCGGGTGCTTGGCGAGCGCGAGCGCAATAGGCGGAACGACGAGAGCAGTCTGCGGGCGAAGGAAAATCAGCCCGACGCGTTTGGGCAACTTGAGAAGGTCGCGAGAGGGGGAGGAGGAGGAAGGGACGGAGACGGACCGTGCACTTGTACTTCTGCACGCTCTCGAGCGCTTTGACGAGGTCGAACTTGGGGAGCACGACGCATGTGCCGCCGTTGTAGAACGTGAGGTGGATCATGACGACGAGGCCGAACTGCAGGGTTCACGAGGTCAGTGCTGGTCCCCTCGTTCCGACGACGCCCAGAGCGACGGGACGAACGATGTGGTACTGAGGAAGGACTGAGAGGACGGTATCCGCTTTGTCGAAGATGCCCTTGGTCTGCCGGGTCTGCAGCGTGCACGTCGTGACGTTGTGCGCCGAAAGGGCGACGCCCTTGGCCTTGCCGGTCGTCCCGCTCGAGAACGGCAGGTACGCGACGTCGCTCTTGGCCTCGTCGAACGTCGGGATGACGGGCTTGAACGAGTCGGAGCCGCGCAGGGCGTCGTAGGCCTTCATGCCCTGCGGGAGCGACGACGGGAGCTGGCCGTCCGAGCCGGGCAGGACGTAGACGTTCTCGTGGCTGAAGCCGGCGTCCTTGCACGCCTTGACGGTCACGTCGAGCGTGTCGGCACTGGCAAAGATGACGGCGGCGTCCGACAGGTCGATGGCGTGGGCGAGCTCGTCGGGGAGGTAGCTCGAGTTGGCGGTCGACACGACGAGGCCGGCGGCCTGGCCGGCAAACAGGAGGACCGGGTACAGGATCGAGTTGGGCGAGAACACGAGCATCGTCTGGCGGCGCTTGAGCTTGGCGACCTGGGTGAGGCCGTCGGCGAAGCGGAGCGACTCGCTCGCGAGCTCGCCGTACGAGACCTGCCGGGCGTGGGGTTCTGTCAGCTCAGGGACTCGGGCAAGGAATGTGCAGAGAAGATGGGGCGCACCTTCTTGCCGGTCAACGCGTCGATGAGAGCCGTCTTGCTCGGGTTGAAGTTGGGGTTCGAGGAGGAGAGCGTGAAGTCGAACACGCCGCCCTTGTGCTGCTGCGCGACCTCGACAGGCGGGAACGGGCTCGTGTAGATCATGGCCGCTGCTGTGCTGGTAGCTGGACGAGCTGTGGGTGAGGAGGGAGGGAGGAGCGAAGCGACGTCGCCGAGCTGCTGGCTGGCCCAGGCCGGCCCCTCCAAGGTTCCGATCCGGACTTGCGAGGAGAGGTCCCTCTTCGGGCTCCGGCGGCAGAGTGCAATGCGCGAGGGCGTTACAATGGCAGCGACGCTACAGCAAGCACGCCGCCGACCAGGTGCAGGCTCCCCGCAACGAGCGCATCGACCCGCACCTCCTGCCCCGGACCCGCCGCCGCTCCAGCCGCTCCTCGCACCACCTCGACCGCCTCCTGCACCGACCCGAGGACGTGCACCTGCGCTTCGCTCGGCTCCCTCCCCTTGCTCAGCTCGCGCCACGCCTCGGCGAGCTCGTGCTGCGTCGCGAGCGTCTCGAGGTCCTTGTCGTCGACGGCCTTGCTCGTCATGTCTGCGCGCGCGAGAGAGACAGGGTCAGGGACGGCGCCGACGTACAGGCAGGAGAAGGGGGACGCACCGCCGCTCGACGAGCCCGACGAGTACGTCGTGTTGGTGCAGAAGATGACGTGCTGGAACGGCTGCGACGAGAGCGACGACAGGAGGGTGCCGAGGAGCGACAGGCCCGAGCGGCCCGACGTGCAGTTGAAGACGAGGGCGCGCACGCTCGCGTCCGACCTGCAGAGAGAGGGAGAGGGTCAGGTGAGGCTCGGGGAGCGGAAAGAGAGGGAGAGAACCGAGAACGCACCCCTTGAGCGACGCCTCCTCGAACCACTCGCCGCAGCACTTGAGGCTCTCGACCGTGTGCGCACCGTCGAGGTACCACCGCACGCTCTTGACCTCGGGATCGGGCGAGACCTGGCACCGGCCGGGCCACCGAGTCTGCTCGAGCGCGGCGACGACGGAGGCCGGAATCGGGTCGGGCGCGACAAGGGAAGAGGGGAGGGAGGGGAGGGCCGAGGCGTCGGCGGGCGCGGTTGTCGATACGGGGGCGATGGACGAGCTGGAGAAGGCGGGAGGGCAGCGGGAGGAGGAGAGGAAGGACTGGACGAGGGCGACGGCGAGGGAAGCGTTCGAGCGCTGGTGGACGCCGGCGAGGCCTGTCGGGACACTGGGTCAGTGCGCGCAAGAGAGGACGAAGAGAGAGCTTGGACGCACCGAGCTTGACGTCCTTGAGCTGCGAGTGCTCGGGAATGACGGTGAAGGACGACGCCTTGAGCTCCTTTGCCCGCGACTCGAGCACGTCGAGCCCTTCAGGCTGCTGGATAGCGAGCGCCGGGACGCCGACCTGTACGAGGTCGAAAGTCAGGGCTGCGTCGAGTCGGGATGAGAGAGGGGGGGGCGCACCTTGTAGATGCCGCCCTTTTGGTGAGCGATTTCGGGGAGCGTCTTGCCGAGGACCCAGATGTGGTCGATTCCGAGCGCCGTGATGCCCGTCGTGACGGGCTGCGGCACAATGTTGGTCGAGTCGTACGTGCCGCCAATACCGACCTCGAGCACCGTCGCGTCGACCTGCTCGGGCGCGAGAGAAGGAGGTCAGCTCGGCCGGCGGAACGAGAGGACCCTGCGGCAGAGGGAGAGAGAGAGGAGGGCGCACCTTCTCTTGCAAGAAGACGTGCATCGCCAGGATGGTGAGGTAGCGGAAGTAGGCCGGCTTGGGCGGCATGTCGTCGCTCGTCTGCGTGCGCGAGGGGGCTCGAGGTGAGCGGTCGTCGAGGAAGGGAAGGGAGAGCGAGACGCACCGCCGCGTCCGAGTCGAGCTTGTCCCACACCTCCCAGAAGTAGCGCGCAAAGAGGCCCTCGGAGATGGGCTCGCCGTTGATGCGGATGCGCTCGCGGACGGCGACCATGTGGGGGGAGGTGTACAGGCCGACTTTGGCGGCTGGCGCGAGCTTGGTGAGGATGGTCGACACGAAGGCGCTGGTCGAGCCTTTGCCCTTGGTGCCCGTGATGTGCAGCACGTTCATCTTGTCGAGGTCGGAGGGCTGGAGGAGGGGATTGACGAGGAGGAGGAGATGAAGATGGTCAGCTCGCTCGCCTCCTCCCGTGCGGGTCCCGCGAGAGGGTGGACAGACTCTGGACGGACCTGGTATCCGACCCGGCGCATATACTCGAGCTGCTCTGCGAGCTGGACGTGGCCGCTCTTGCCCCCGCTCTTGCGGACGGCCTCGATGGTGGCCGCGTTCGACTGGAGCGAGTTGAGCGCGTCGACCGCCTCGGCGTAGGTGCGTGCTGCGGGTCCCGACATTCGAGCAAGCAGGCGCACGAGCGAAGCGTGCATGCGATGAGAGTCAAGCCTCTTCTCCTCCTGCTCGTCGTCCTTGACCTCGACCTCTCACCTCTCCCCGCTCGTTCGTTCTGCACGGTAGCGTCGCTCTCTCCCTCTCCAGCTAGCGCGCAGTATGAGGCAATCTCTCGCGCCTCCCACTCGGACGCGCTTGCTCTCGCCGCCGCTTTCCACTCGCTGCCGGACTCGCGCTGCAGTACACGCACGACGCCGTCGCATTCAACGCTCGAACTGCTACCAGTCGACGCGGACTGTCGCCTTGGTCTCGCCTGGCCCGCCGGCGGGCGCAGCAGCTGCCGCGACCCTGGCTGGCGGCTCCTGCTCCTCGCTCGTCGGCGCGTTGGTCGACCTGCAGGCGACGATGTCAGCTCTTGCTCCGAGCGAGGGCGAGAGGAAGACGCACTTGGCTGCACTTGATGCCTGTGCGTCGTGCACTGGTCCATCCTCCCGCTCCTCGACCGCTTCCGCAATCGTTTCGCCCTCGGCCGCCTCGCTCTGCGCTCCGCCGCCCGTCGCCTCGCCGCCCTGCTCCTCGTACACCGACGCGCCGACGTCGACTGTCCTCTTGCGCACGACGGGCCGCCGCTGGCGCAGGTCGCGCACCCGAGGGAGGAACGCCGCCGCCTCGTCGTCGACCTCGTCTCCTCCCGCTGCCCAACCCGACGGGCTCGAAAGCAGGCTCAGCACGTCCGACTTGTCGTCGTCGCCGTCGTTCTCCTTGCCGATCTCGCCGAAAGGTGTGCTGGGGCGAGTGGGCTGGCCGTCCGGGGTGGTGGTCGAGCGCGGCGGAGCTGGGCGGCGGACGACGGGTCGTCGAGCGGCGGTGGTGCGGGCGAGGACGGGCTGGAACGGGCTCGAGGGCGGGTCGGCAAGCTCTCGAGGGATGGGCGAGCCGCGAGACGACATCGACGGTGTGGGAGGAAGAGCGAGAGAGAGTCGGAAAGCGAGCTGGCCGGCGACGCCGGGAGAGGTGCGAGCAGAGTGCGTCGGCGTGCTCAGACGGACGACGGCGCGAGCGCACGCCGCTCAAGAGCGTCGTCTCACTTTTCGGCCGCGTTGAGCGCAAGCTGGCGACGTCGAGAGAGCCGCTCGCGAGACGCAAAGGGAAACGTAAAGCCGAGTGCGACGACCTGCGATGCATCTCCTCACACGGCCCCCTCGACCCGGTCCATCTCCCTCCCTTCCTCCTCGACCGTCTTGCGCATCGCCTCGAGCCACGTGGCGAGCCTCGGCCGCGCCGACGAGGCGAACGAGACGGCGATGTGTCGTGCGTGGGCGAGGACGGGAAGGCGGCGGAGCGTGCGGCCGGAAAGGCCCTGCTCGAGAGCGCGCCAAGGGTCAGGTCGCGACGAGAGAGTGCGATAGGGAGGAAAGTGGGCGGACCTGGCACTGGTTGGCGAGCGAGAAGAGCAACTCGCTGCAGCGAGTCTCCTCGTCGGCGTCTTGCGCTCCTGCGCCGCCCGTCGACTCGAGCACCTCGAGGGCCTTGTACTCGTGCAGGGCCTGTACGTCTCGAGAGTCAGAGAGAGACTCTAGAGGAGAGGAGTGGAGAGGGAGAGGAGGCGCACGACAGGAGGGATGAGGCCGGCGCGCATGATCTCGTTCAGGCACGACTTGAGGATCCAGTAGACGGCGGCAGCAGGCGGTCTGTGGGCCGAACAGCGTCAGTCCGACTCGCAGGAGGAGAGAGGGCGGTGGACGCACAGGCCAATGTACTGCTTGATGTCGGCCCGGTCGATAAAGGCGTTGTCTGCGAGGCGGAACACGCGATCAGTCAGCACTGCCTCTCGGCAGCTCGGACAAGACGCAGAGACGACGACGCACCGATGGCGCCGGTGAGGTTGGACGTCGTCATGACGAGGCAGTTCTTGCGCGTCTTGAGCTTGTCGAGCTGCGTCAGGAGGGCGTTGACGACCTGCAGGCGCCCCGACCGAGTCAGTGACCGGCTCGCGACGATAGGGAGAGCAATCGACGCACTCGCAGTGCATCAGAAGGTTCCTTGCCCGACATGGCGCCCGCCCTTGCCGCCGTCAAGCTCTCAACCTCGTCTGCGTGCGGGAACGAGGGTCAGTGCTCCGGCTGATCGAGAGGAAGAGAGAGGGGACGCACCGATGAGGACGACGACAAAGCTGCTCTCGTCGTCGACCATGTCGGTGACCTGGGCAAACAGGCGCTGGACGAGCTTGCCCGACTCGGAGAACCACTTGCTGAAGAGCGAGTGCGAGTTGATCTCGATGAGCTTGCCTGACGCGTACCTGCATGAGAGGTTCAAGGATCAGGTCGATGTACACGAGGGAGTGTGCAGAGAGGGAGCACCGGGGCGCACCGGTCCGAGAGGCGGATGGCGAGCTTTTGAGCGAGCGACCGGCACAGGGACGTCTTGCCCGTTCCCGGCGGACCGTGCAGGAGGACGACGCTGTTCGAGCTCGACAGTCAGTGCGTGTCGGGCTCGTGGAGGGAAGAGGGAGGAGAGAGAGGGGGCGCACCGGTTCCACGTGACGATGTTGAAGTCGACGAGGGCGTCGCTGAAGAGCATGGTCGAGTAGATGTAGTTGAGGAGCTTGCCCTTGACGTCGCCGTCGTAGATGAGCGTGTCCCACACGCCCTCGAGGCTCAGGGACGGCAGCTCGAGGACCGACGCGGCGGGCACGTCCGAGTCGCCGTCGTCGTCGTTGTGCGGCGACGTGCTGAACTCGGTGACGCGCGACGAGGACGGCGGCTGGTACACGTGCAAGTGGAGCGAGACGGCGTCGAGAGGGACGGCGGAAGTAGCGAGGGCTGTGCGCGGGCGACGGTAGGGGTGAGTGAGAGAACCGAGAAGGTCGCGCCGAGGTGAGGACGAGAGGGACGTACTGCATTCGCCAATCCAGACCCGGTCGACGTTTTGCGCGAGGACGGCGACGTCCCGCCAGTCGTGCACCTCCGAGTGCGTGAGGAGCGTCTCGTACTCGGCGTCGAGGTGCTGGCTCATGAGCCGGCGGATCAAGTCGTACCGCATCGTCGACGTCGGCTTGAGGCGGACCTCGACTGCGAGCGCGGGCGCGTGGGTCAGTCTCATGATCGAGAGTGCGCTGAAGGCGCGAAAGTCGAGCGCACCATGAAGCGGGGGCAAGTCGTCGCTCCCAACGCTGCTCCTCCTGCTCGGGCCGCCCTCATCGTCCATCTGGCCCTCGCCCTCGCCCTCCTCCGTCTCGCCAGCCGGCTCATCTCCTCCATCGAGACCGTCGACCGCCCCACCGCCGCCATTGCGCAGGGAGAGCCGCGCCTGCGTCTCCTGGCTCAAGGCGAGCTCCATGCTGACGTCGTCCTGGTCGGCGAGCGCGAGTGTCGGTGCGGCAGGCGCGCTCGGAAGGCGTGGCGAGGTGCTGGACGCGACCTTGCGGGCCTGGGGCGGTGTCGCGGTGACAGGGTTGGCGAGCGCGATGTTGGACGAGCGCGAGGGCGAGAGAGGGGTGCGGGCTGCGGATGGCGCAGGCGTGGGCGGGGTGTACTCGAGGACGGGCATGCTCGTCGAGGTGCGCGCTCAAAGGGCTCGCAGCTGTTGCGTGAGCGGGTGGAGGGAGAAGGAGAGGTTCCGCGAGACAGGTGCTGTCGCTCGACGCGACGACCTCGCTCGTACGGCGTACTCTGGCGCTCGGCAGTAGCGCAGTACAGCAGGCTTTCGTACGCAAGTTTGCCACACGCGTCGAGCGAGCGTGAAGACCGCGTTCCCGCTCCAAACTCGAGCGACAGGTCGCCCTCCTCTCGCTCAGGCGCAAACGACTCGCGAGAACTGACATTCGTTTTTCAACCCACCGCTCGACCGCCCATCTATCCGCTCGAGTCGCGCCGAGCGCGCGATCCGGTCAGGACCGCGCGCCGACCCTCCTTGCGCCTCGTCACCTGGCTCCCTCCGCCGCGCACCGAGAATAAGCTGCCGTCTAGAGGGAGGCGCTTAGATGGCCTTCGACTTGACGAGGGCTGCGCGACGAGGAGGTACGGCGTCAGTAGGACGTCCTGAGGGCTACCGACTACGCAAGATGCCGCCGCCCGTCGCCCTCGACGACGAGCAGAGGCACCTTAGCGGCGAGGCACAAGAAGTGAAGGAGCGCTCGACGCACCCTCGACCTCGGCGACCGACGAGAGGAGGATGTCGCGCTGGAGCTTCTTGTCGCCAAGCTGCTTCTGGACGTTGCCGAGGACGGTCTGGACGAGGTCGCGCTGCTCCTGCTCGCGGAGCTGCGCCTCGTGGCGGACGTGCGAGTCGAGGACCGACTTGATCTCGGCAGAGATGGCCGCCTCCTGCTTGAGGCGGAACGTCTCGTGCTCGAGCTCGGCGGTTTGCTGCGGGGCCGGGGAGGAGAGGGTGGAGCGGGTCAGTCAGGGCTCGCTCTGAGGCACGGCTGCGGTCGAGAGAGAGAGGGTGCGCACCTTGGAGAGCTCGAACAGCTGCTTGGTGAGCTGCTCAACCTCCTTGAGCTCCTGGACCGACTCGATGCGTGCGCCGACAGCCTTGGTGTGGGACGCGCGCGACGAGTTGAGGATGTCCTTGACCTTCTGCTCGTCGGGAATGGGGAAGTGTGCGACACGCAGGTAGTCAGCAGTTTGCTCCTGTGCGCCGCCAGCGCCGCAGAGAGAGGGGAGAGGGGACGGACCTGGATCTGGCCGTCGGCCCACTCGCGGTAGGGCTCGCGGACGAGGCTCGAGACGTAGCCGAGGAAGATGACGAACGAGCCGAGGATGACGACCTCCTCGTTGAGGACAAAGAGCTCGTTCGAGATGGCAGCGGCCGAGGTCGCGGCGGTGAGGGTGACGATGCCGGTCTTGGAGATGAGCGAGTTGCCGGGGAGGGCGTCGATGAGGGCCGACGCCTTCTGGGCCGGTGCCGGGGTCGACGACGACGCGAGGCGGACCCTGCAAGTGGACGAGGTGCAAGATCGAGGCGCGGTCGAGGGAGGAGATGGGAGAGGGGGCCCGTCAGCTTTGTCCCGCACGCACGAGGCGTCGAGGGTGGAAGGAAAGGGGACGGACTGGGCGAGGGCACGGGGCTGAACAGCCTGGCGCGCAACACGGGCAGCAGTCGAGCGAAGCATGGCGGGCAGTTGGAGGCGAGAGGAGGGAGGGCCACCAGCCGAGAGCGCGAGCCAGAACCAAGGTCCGACTGTCTCCGCCTCGTCTCCTCGCCATCTGGTTGCTACGTGACGGCCCGACCGAGGCTTGCACGGCCGGCTACTGCCCCTGCGGCACCCGCCCCAGGCCGCTCAGCCGCCCGACGCCCTCGACCTCCTCCTCCTCGCTTCCGGTGCTCGCCCTCCTCTCGCTCGCCGCCATCTCTCTGTGCTGCTCGGGCGCTTCGACAGAGGCTCCTGGCTTTGTCTTTCGGAGGCCTGTGCCGAGCAGCGACTCGGCTCGCCGCCTCGTCGAGGTTCTCGCCGCTTCCGTCCGCGCCGGCAGAGGTCCTTCTGCCTCCTGCGCGCACCGTACGGCTCTCCGACTCCGGCAGCACAGTCGCGTTGAATGGGTGGCGCGGCTTGCTGGGATCACGGCTCTCGAGTGCCTGGCTCGAGCCCTGTCCGTTCTCCTGATGCCGGCGAACCGCGCAGAAGGATGTGCTCGTCGACTCTGCGGCACAGCTTGAGTGACGCTGGCCTCACGACGAGCATCTGCCTCGGCTCCACTTGTATTGCTCTGCGTCGCCCACCTTGGCGCGCTCTCGTCGCCGAGGGAGGACCTCGAGATCTGGTCGTCTCCTTTGACGACGGCCGCGCAGCGCTTGCCCGCTCTTCGAGGATTCTTGCCTCGCGCATAAGGCTCTTCAGGTCGCTCTCGCGATTATGGGCGGCGCAGCTGCTGCGCACCGAGCGTGCAGCGAGAGACCGGGCCGAGGTCGCCGCGAACGGAGCGGACTGGCGAGAGCGAGAGCGACTGGAAGCAGCTTTCACCGACGAAGTTTCCGCTCGTAATGTCGACGAGAACGCGATGGACGAGTCGGACGCGCTGCAGAGCCTGCGAGAGCGAGGTTCGACCCGAGAGGGAAGGGGGGATCCAGAGCAACACGGGCCTCGCTTCAACCCACTCCCCTCTCGCCAGGCTACCGAGACTACACGCCAGTCTACTCCGACAACCAGCCTCGAGAGCAGGCCCCGTCCACCGCCGCAC